>NC_052021.1:34095785-34165785 GCF_015832195.1 Motacilla alba alba
TTCATTACAGGCATTTCAGCTTCCCTCCCTCTTTCCCCTAATCTATCCTGTGTCCACTGTGTGAGTCTGGCAAAAATAATAATTAGGATGAATGGACAGGATCAGGGTGATGTGCCACATAAAGTAAGGGGTACTTAGGAAGTTGGCAAGCAAGGTCACCTCCTTGGAGCAGGCTAAAATTGAGGGATGAGCTGGCTTTGAGCCCAGGGCTTCTCCCTCTCATTGCTCCCTTCACAAGCCACAGCCTGGAGAAGTTGGTATCACTTGGCCACAGGCAATGATGGATGGAGCTGAAGTCTTTCTGCCACCTCATGGCACTGATCCCGTGCCTTGGTGCAGGAATGGGTACAGGAATCCATCTTTCCTGAAAACTCTTTTTTTATTTCCTGAATTTGTGGTACTTATCTGGGTCAGGCTAATCCAGAGCTTGGAATTTTATGAGGATATGTTTTTGGTGTGATTGTGCAAGGAAGGGTTCTACGTCAGGAGCAACAGGCTGAAGGTACAGTGAGAAATTGTGCTGTAATTTTGTTTATGCTTTAGATCCTGAGCTCCTCAGGTGGGGGTGATTTTAGGTCTGTGTGATTCCAAATTATTTACTCTTTATTTAACCTGCGTCCAACTTTATGCCAAACCTCTGACACTCTCCTGGTTGGCACAGATTTCAAATGCTATTTCTAGTGGAAAAAGAGCAAACCCTTCACTTCTTCCTTTTGTTACTTGGGGGATTCTCCTGTACTTCCTGAAAATTCTCACTTTCCAAAGTGAATTTATCAAGGAAAGCAGAGAAAGATGAGTGTTTCTTGTTCCCTTCCCCTCTGGTCATGGCTGCTGCCTACCCCAAATCCCTATCAGGAAGTTTCTTTAAAATCAGCCATAACAGCAAACAAGCTTTATGATCCCAGACTGTACACACTATTTTTTTTTCCTTGTAAATTTTGCTTTCTTGCTTCAGCCTCCACACTGTTCATTTGAACCTTTTAGGGTCTTTTGGTTCCCATTCAAGTCCCGGGGTCAATGTAACATGAAATTATTCACTTGTCAAAAACATTTTATCCAGGAACTGTGGCAGCAGCTGCCCTGGGTGTTCCTGGAGCACAGGGCAGGATGGGTTTTGTCCTTGCAGCTCCACCTGGATGCTGCAGGAGCTGCTCTTGCTTGGCTTTTTCTACTGGCTCGGAGCATCTGGAAAATGGGCGCAAATACTCCCCTTCTGTGCTTTTGCCATCTCATCCTCCCTGAAAAGGGCTTTTGTCAGGCTGTCAAAATACATCTTGTCCAGTGCCAGGTGCTGGTGTCAGGGCTACGAGGTGAGGCATGAAAGTGCCTGAGTGTTTCCCACCCTGCCACTGAGGCCCAGGCTTGTGGCACCCCTTGAAAGGGGCACAAATAATGATGCTGAGCATGACTGGGGGTGTTTTTCCCCTCTCTCTCTACCCGTGCTGAGAACAGAAAACACTTGTGATTTCCTGTCAGCTTCTGCCAGTACTTTCAGGACTCGCTCACCTTGTTTCCCCCCACCAAGCAGAGTATCGTGCCCTCGGTCCTCAGCTTCCCAAGCAAGGCGGAGAAGACATCCACATATTCCCTACACCATTTTTCTCTTTAGTGGATATTAGCAGATGTGCTTCCAGCAGACTGGCTAAGCACAAACAGGCTTTTAGAGCGACAGGTTCATGAACCAGGGGCCCCGCTGGCGCTCGCGTACCCAGCTCCCCTCGCCACCCTCGCCGCGCCCCAGCCCAACACGCCCCGCCACGCCGAGCCTCGAAATCTCCCTCTCCCGAGCTCCCCAGGGGTTCTGCTGATTGATTTCTCTTTTTTTGCCTCCTTTTTTTCCTCCTAGCTGCCCGCTAAGCGATGCCTATAAGTGGCTGTGCGCGGCGCCGGCGCGGGGCTCACTTGCTGCTCCCAGATAAGCGCGTTAATCCTTTGTCTTGTGTGGCGGGATAAGACACCAACCCTGGCGGCAGCACCGCCGTGCTTGCTCGAGTTGCTTTCTCAGAGCTGTTGCAGAGCTCTCAGAGCGTTGGGTCTTGGCCCATTGCCCCTGCTAGGCTGCTCCCTTAATGGATTAGCTGGACTTCAAGGAAAATCCTGCCTTAACAATAGCGAGGAAGCGTGCGGTGCTTGGTCTACCTAAGGAGAGGTGCCAATGGTATTTTCTGCTACCAGCGAAGCTGCTCAGGCTCTTTGATCCGATTTCTCTCTTCTTGATTTTGATATCTCTACAAAAGCCATTGCAGATGGGAAAAGGAAAAAAAACAAAAAACAAAAAACAAACCCCAAACATGCCAGCCAAGCCACGCTCAGTTTTTGTTAATTCTTTTTTTTTTTTTTTCAGCTTTTCCCTCTTTTCCTTCCTCCCTCCTCCCCCCAGCCCTGAGCTGCTGAGGCGGACTCATGGAAGAGAAACTAAATCGCTCTCCTCTTGCTTTGGGCTGTTTTTCATCACTTCTTCTGTGCTTCCTGACCCCAAAAAGCAGGCTTAAGTTGCTACATTCCTGCGCCTTCACCATAGCCAGAGACACAGTTCTCCTCGTTTCAGCAGATGTGCCAAAGGTACTCTGCTCTCCCTCGGGCATAACTTCAAATTTTGGCAAATGTAAAGCTTGGACATAGTCCAGGAAAATGTTTTTGTCTTGCAAAAGTGTTTTTGTTTTGCTTTGTCCGAAAAGTAATTTATTTGAGCTTGAAATGTTGTTTGAAACATATTGCTGAAACTCCTGGAATTCCAGAGGTTTCTTAATTTTTCAAGGGAGCTCTCACTGAGCTCCAGATGTTTTGCCACTGACCATCAGCTCTGGAAATGGGTAGCCAAGCAGGGAAATTATTATTCCTCTCAGCCTTATCTATACCAGAAGGCACAAGCAGTGACACTGAAAAAATGTCAATTAACCTGCACTGTTGGTAACCTCAGAGGCTTCTTTTTACCTGGAAACTTTTTTTTTTCCTTGAAAAATTTCCATATGTGTGCGTGCACAAGTCTGGGTGCCCACATGAGCAAAGCCATGGATGTGGTGCTGGAAATCCTGCTGCCTTTGGTCAGCTTTAGAGGGAACTAAAGCCCAGCTGTGCTCACAGTTAGGAGAATTCACAGGGCTAACACACATAAAAGCAGACACGAGATCCTTCATGTCTCAGACCAAGCAGCAGGCGTGCTTTGGGTCCTGCAAAAAAATACTGGATTGATGTGGAGCTCCGTGATGGTAAAAATATGTGGGATTTCTGCCACCTGCCCTTTGCATCCATCCCATATCCTTCTTAAGTCAGCTCATAACCGATTCTTCCCAAGCTTCCAGCTGCTTGGCATTTCTTGTGTAAAATAATTAATGATTATAGGGAATGGAGAGATCAGCTTAGGGATAGTCAAGCCTGGTCTTGGGCATTTGTATACAGGCACTCGTGTGCAGTCAGGGCTCAGCAGCAGTGTCAAAGGGGAAAAAAAAAAGATGAATTATATAAAGAAATATCGGGGAAAATTATTTGAAAAGAATTTATAGGATATTTTACATCTGCAGGTATAGAAGGAGGCTACAAGGAGTGTCAAAGGTGGCTCCTGTATGGGGACAGGGCAAAAGAAAATGTTGGGATTAAGGGCTGGGCCAAAAGTTACTGTTTTTCAGAGTGTTACTCAAATCTCCAGGAACTGAGAGCACAGCTGTAGGAAACTTGCTCCCTGCTCCAACTCTTCCAGCCCTCCCTGGGTGGGGCCTCTGGGAGCTGAGATGGACCTTTGGACCAGTCCAGGATGGCCAATCCCACGGGATCCTTGTGCAATTGTGTTTAATCCTGGAACCACAGAATTGTTTAGGTTGGAGAAGCCCCCTAAGATCACTGAGCCCAGCTGCTGTCCCAGCACTGCCAACTCCATCACTAAACTGTGTCCCAAAAAATGCCCAAATGGCAGTAAATAAAAACACAAAAAAGGGGGATATGATGTACTTTGAGACAGTATTTCATGCACTGATATTTCGAGGCCTTAGAAAGCCACATTGTCTGCTGTGGAAATGCTCATTCCCTGAGCTCCACGCCTCACTGAGATCCCAAAAATTGTTTCCTCTACTATCAGGGTGAGCTGGGAAGAAGCTGCTGGTTCACCCTGACCAGAACAATCTGCTCCAGCTGGCTGGCTCCAAACACACAGTCCCCTCCTGTGGCTTTGAGTGGGAGTGCCCTGGGATGGTGACTCTGCCCTGACATCCTGACCTTGCTGGGTTTGGTTCATTTTGGGTCTCTATCCAAAAATTATGGCTCAGGAAAACAGGACAGGGGCTGTTGTTGAGTTCTTTGTGCTTTGGGTTCAATGAGTGGATGTTTCCCGGGAAAGCATTTCCACCAAAAAATCACCCAGAAGCCTCTAATTTTACACCAAAGACAAGGTTCAGGAAAAGCTCTCATTTAAATGATGTGACTTGAATGAGTAGAAATACTGGTGATAGTGGTTTCTCTGTTTTATTTTTGTGCCTCAATCCCGAGTCCCTGACTCCTGCCTGACTATGGAAAGGTTATTTTGGAGTGCAGGAGCCTGGACAGAGCCCTCACCTGCAGGGATAACAGGACAGGGGGCATCAAGACACCTGTGTGGAATTGGAAAGATGAGACCCAGCCCACAGGACTGTGTTGGAAGGTAGCACACAGATATATCACAATTACACTTCTCTGAGACTGGAAATGCTGGGTAATTGTCTTTCCCTGCCAGTGTGCTCAGGGCGCTTTACAACAATAAATTTCACCAGGAGTGCTGAAGAACAGAAAGCACAATAACGGGAAACCTGCTGCTCCAGGAATGCAAGGGAAGGAAGCTTTCATGGAAAAACTGGGGTCTGGGTGTGCGGGGTGGAGGAGCCCAGGGTGCTGCCTCGAGGCTGGAGCTCCTGGCAGTGGGTATGGATGGGGAGAGGAGGCAATGCCAGCCCCCAGCCCTCTGGAGCACTGCCCACCCTGCCTCTGCAGAGCAGGAAAGCTCGAGGCTGAACATTGATTTAGGGCAAGGACAAAGTTCTCTTTGCAGCCAAAACGAAATTGTGTGCCAATCAAATAGGTGTGAGACAGGCTGTTGTTGACCTCTAGGGAGTATCAGAGGACAAAAATCCTTGGAAGGAAATTCAAAAAACAGCCTCCAGGGAAGCCAAGCACTGCTGGAAGTGCTGCAGCACCGTGGTGCCAGGACGTCTGAGCATCCACTCAGCAGCCCTCCCTGGAAAGACACCTCTAATATTCCATCCTGTGCCTAGAAAACATCTTCATCTTGCTTCCTGAAGGGCAGCATGTGTTGAGATTTGAGAGATTTTGTGCCTGGATCGTTGCAGACCCTCCTTTATGGTTTGGGGAAACGCAGCTTCAGCCCTGCCTGGCATAGGAGGAGAGTGATCCTTTCTCTCCTCTCTTCTCTTTCCCCTCTCTTCTCCTTTCTCCACTCTCTTTTCTCTCCTCTCCTCTCTTCTCTCTCCGCTCTCCTCTGTCTTCTCCCTCCTCTCTGCAGTGGGTGGTGAGTGCAGATCCTTCCAGCAGGTGCCTGTTGTTTTTGAGGCTCGTCCTACAGCAGGACCTTGATCTCGCTGGGGTCTTAATAATAGCAAGATACCAAAAATAATCAGAATATATTCCAAAATGGACAGGAGAGGGTATTTGGCTCGTTCACAATGGCCATTAGATAGCTGATACTTGCTGTGCTTGCTCTCTGTGCTTCAGAGCCATCCATAATTAGAACATATTTTTGTAACCCTATCTTGGAGCAGATTTGATTTTTAGGAAGGAAAAATGTCACTAAATCATTATTATTCATGTGACAAATCCTGAAGGGTAAATTTTTTTTAAACACCACCTCTATCAGTCTCTCCCATGTCACCTAACTTTTATGCAATAACACTGTTCCCTTAGAGATACCGTATAAAATATCTCTCACTTCCCAATATTATTCATAGAATTCCCATTATAGAACATTGAAAACCCAGATTAGAAGAGTACAAGAATATTTTATGACCAGTTTGAAAATGCTGTTACTGCTGCAATAAATTAAGAAGTTAAATTACTCCCACATTGAGTATTGATATACTGTGCATGGCAGAAAAATTCCTTTGAAATATACTGTACAATACATATAGAGGAATTCCAGCCCCTTTGATGGCTGCCAGCAAAGGGGGTTGTGAGGACTTGGGGGTGGGGGATTGGGTTGCCAAGTTTGGTTTTTTGAAGCAGCAAGTTGAGCAAAGGCCAAATCAGAACAGCAAAGTTTTATACAGATAATTGGGAATATTGAGATGTTGCATCTTCTCACATTCTTTATGAACTCTATAGAGGGGATATTTCTGGGGTCAGCTTTCCATAATATGATTTTCTCTTGCTTATATCTATGTGGACATTTATGTGTGGCCTTTACCTGACCACTGTGATTGTGTGATGTGTTTGTACCTCTTTTATTTTAGGTGGTATTTTTCTTTTTTGCCTGAATGGTCATTCTAACTCAAATCTTTGACTGCCAAGGGAAAAGCAGAAGAAAATTAGGACTGTTGGATCCAATCTGGCTGATGGGGTATAATTGCTTTTAGATATAAAGATACTCAAATAATTAATTAAATCAACTTTTAAGCTTTATTTCTAGTTGTTCGCATTATTGGAGTGATAATTTGATGCAGGAATTTATGTGCACAAACTGTCTTTTGTTTTTCTGCTTACACAGCTTCATTTGTGAAGCATTGCACAGGGAACTGCACTTCTACAAAGTGGTTGTTACAACTTCAGGTAAGAGCTGATCTCTCTCATAAATTTCCATGTGTTGTCTGCTGGGCATTTTATTAAGGAAAATAATTGGAGAGATTTGCCTGCTGGACCAGATTGGCAACCAAACCCCCTATTTTGCAAAAAAAAAAAAAAAAAAAAGTAACAAAAGAGCCCTTTTGCACATTTTGCAGAGGAATCCAAAGAGCTGCTACAGCACCGGCAGCGTAAGCAGCTTATTGGGGTTTGCCAAGAACACAGCAAATCCAGGCCTTGAGTTTACAATAATAATTACAGTGTGTTCTGCTGATTGCAATATTCTGGCCCGACAGGGCCTGTTTAACTAAGCTGGCCCTGGAATCGAGTACCTACAAGTAATGTGATCTATTTATTAACGAGTGCTTTTTACAGGAGCGTCCATTCTGAGCTCCCTCATTATTCCACAAGCGGGGAACTGGCTTTCAGCAAGAGTCGTTTATATAAAACGCATCAGAGGAGTTATTTAAGAACAACACAAACCTCGATTAAGCCCTGGTGTGTGTTTTTAGAGGTTATTCTTGGAGGATTTTCCCTCCCAAGGAAAGCCAGGCAGTGAAGGGTAGAAGCCGAGCAGAACGTTTTTCCCTGGATGCACCAAAATATTCACTCAAAGATCAGCAGCGGCTTTCTGTAAATCCCCCAGCTTAGGCGTGCTTGTTGGACCCTTGACTCTTCCGTGGAGTTGTTCCTTCTCAGATTAAGCCCAGCCCAACCAGGGAACCGCTCAAACCCACGCGGATGCGGCGCCGAGCCGCAGCCCGAGCGCTGCCCACGGCGCCTTATCTTGGTGTATAATCATGTAGCAGATCATGTATTCATTTGTATCATTAAATAAAGACTAACAGAGCCGTGGACCCAGGCGAGCAGGAGGGATGCCCAGAGGATCATGGGTTCCCGGCATGCCCCGCTCCCCTTGGAAAGGCGCTGACTCACTCCCCGAGCAATCAGCGTTGTGTGCCATTACAAATGGGCTGGTTAATAGGCCTGCATCCATTATCATTAGTGCATCTCAGCACGCAGGTACATGATGGGGCCTGCCAGCGCATTTGCTCCAGCTCACTGAGCCAGGGGCCATGCTCCATTGCAAATGAGGATGAGGAACACCTGCTCCAGGGTTTTTCGGCAGACCGGAGTCATCCTTCACATCTCATGCAACACTTGTTCTGTCAGAATGCAATGCTGGCACCGGCCGGAGCGGGGCTGTGCCAGGCGTCCGACTAAAGATTAGACACTTCCCTGTGGTCTCCTGCTCAAGTTCAGCTTTGAATTCTTTTTTTTTTTTCTTTTTTCAAAGAAAGCTTTTAAAAATTTATCAAGTTCGTATTAGGCATTCAGTCATTATGTTAAGGGTTTAAAAATAAAGATGAAAAAAAAAGAAACTTTGCTTCAGAAATTAACTTCTTTTTTTGGCAATTAGAATGGCAGCATAAAATATTTATTGGGTCTGATAATTTTATTCACACTGCTGAGTGCTGGCTGTTTGGATACAGTTTTTGAGGAAGGTTTTATTTTTGGAAAATTGATTTATTTCCCCCCCCCCCCCCCCCCCCCCAAATTTATTTCTGGTCTTCTGCAACTATTCCCAGTGTTTGTAGGATTTTCTTTTTTCATTGTCTGCACCAGGTGACCTGAGATGTGATATTGGACTCTAACCAAAAGGGGGAAAATATGACAAAATATTGCCTTCTCCAGGCACATGTCTTTCCATGCAGAGGCCTCTGCTCTGGCTGCCCTCCAGAGCCAGGACAAAGGCTTTCCTCATCCTGCTCCAAAAGGCACAATGCTTGCTGCCAGCCCCAGGCTCGTTTGCTTGAGGCACTGGAAATCAAAATGAAGGGAGAAAAACCAGTTAGAATTTGAAGAAGCAGCTCTTGAGGTTTGTGATTTACACTGAAGGGCACAGTGAAGGTGGCAGCGTGTCCCTCCCATTTCCCTGCCCTGTGTAACAGGGATTTTATGGGCACTGCTGGCTGCCAAAGCTTTTCAGTCCTGAAAAAAAAGGAATCCTGCAAGTGTGACCAGCTGGGAGATGCTGTCAGGCTCACGCACATCCCTTCATCCCAATGGATCACTTCCCACTGGGGAGAGTCCAGATCACTCCCTGGGGAAGGCACTTGGTGTCCTCCAGTGACACTTCCCTGGTGAATGAGGAATCACCTCGTGAGGCAAGGCTGGGACTGAGCTGGAGCAGGAGGACATTCCCTGCCACATCCTGGCAAAAATGCAGCACCAACATCCACTCCTTGACCAGAGTCCTGTTTGTCTCCCAGGAAAGCAGAAGGAATGGGAGTCGCTGCTTCTCCAAAATTCAGGTAAGAAAATCTGACTCTGCACTTGGAACAAGGCTTTAAGTAAGAAATTCCTGTTTGCTTCACATGCTTTTCTTTTTCCAGAGTTATTCCTTCCCCACCTTCCGCAGTCCTCCCGTCCACACCGAAGAGGCTTTTGGTTCAGCTTCCAGAGCCTCCAAGAAAATGACAACTGTTTCAGCAGGAAGCCTCATCTGGTGGAATCCAGGTTTCCACAGTGATGAAACGATACTGGAAGTTACAGATCTGCTGGTTTGGTGCTCTGCCAGCAAAGGGGAGTCCTCAGTTTGTACTGAGGATCCCAAGCTTTATCTCTGCCTTATGCCAAAGCACTACAAAGAAATGCTTCCCTGGATCCATCCTTTTAACCCTTTTATGAGCTTTGATGCTCAAATGGAACCTTGGACTCTCACTCCTCAAGGTGTTTCTTGGTCCTTCCTGGGTTTGGGGTTTTTTTTATGATTTGATGAAATGAAAATGCTGCAGGAAGCACTGATGTGGATGCTTGTGGATCAGAGAGTTGTGTTAAACTTCGGAGGTTTTCTGTATTTTCCATATTATTACACAGAAATAATCTTGTTTCTTCTTTTATTCTGGTTAATTCAGAAGGTCTTTAGGGCTGTGCTCACCCAATGCCCTTGGATTGCTGCTGGAGATGTCCCTGCCTTCCCCAGGGGATTGTGGTCACTGATAACTCAGTATCACCCACAGAAAAAAGCTGAAAAGTTTCATATCACTTTGTGCAAATTTTAAGGGAGACAGAGATAAAAAATCTTCATCTTTGGAAATGCAGTTGTAGCATTTTTTGATCTGTGACATAGTTCAGCAAAACCAAAAATGAAAGTGCTGTCCTATGAGGTTGGAGGGACCATCCACACACCCAGGGCTGTTGGGAAGTGATGGGATCTGCAGTGGGAGCTGAGGGAAAAGTATGAAAAGAGACCAAACACAGAGAAATCTCAGATTGCAATGGCAAATTTGGGAAGCAAAATACTTCCAGCAAAATACGTGCATTTAACAGACAGTTAAATTAGTATTTGCCCTTTCCCTTGTTTAAGGCAAATTTCCAGGTCTGTGCCTTTTGGAGGATTTGGGTTTGATGGGGGTTTTGCTCGTGTACTATAATTTTATTTTAATTTCTATCAGTTCATTGAGAGCTGCTCAAAGTTGACGTTGCTACAACTTTGGAAAAAAAGAGGTGCTGGGAAGGCCAATTTTCCACTCATGCAGGTCTGAAAATCCTGGGGAAAAGCTGTTCAGAGGGACGGCAGTAATGCAGAATAAGGATGTGTATGGTTGAAGCAGGCTAGACGTGGGGATATTTAAATTAGAAGCATGAGCAGGAGAATTAGGGTTTGGGTTGGAGTTTTCAACGAGTGACTCTAGACTCAGGAGAAATGTCTGGAGGACTCTAGAGGAAGCAATCCCTTGGGATCAGTCTATAAGTCTGGCTTTGGGAAAAAGCAGAATCAGGCAATGAGAGACAAGCCTGATAATTGTCTGGGGATGCTAAAAATTCTTGGTTTTCTTCTGTCACAACAGAAATACACAATATCTTCTTTTTCTTTTTTTTTTTTCCCTTTTCCCATTCCATAGGGAGTGCTGGATACCTACTGGGATTCTCATCCCACCCTGCAGGGAAGAGCTCCAGAGGGATATACAGAATATTGTTAACTGGCTGGGAGTGCAGTGATGCACCCTTGGTGCTCAGAGAGTTTCTTCCACAGCACCCCAAACTCCAGGTGTAAGCTCCACTCTGGGCCTCAGCATCCTTAAAAACATCACCTTTCAGAGGTAATTATGCAACATGAGCAATAAATATTTAAAATATATCAGATATCAAAAATTTTTAAGCATAGCCTTGAAGCTCAGGGTGTGTTTACATGCTTCGCAGACTGAACCTCAATGTGGGTTTTTAAAATCCCAATCCCATCAGGGTGTCAAGCAAACAGCACCTCCATCCAACTTCCATATTCTTTAAACACGTGGATGCTGCTGGATTTAGCTGTTAGCTGGAGCAAGAGCTGAATCTAATTGGGAATTTCCAAGTTTATGTAATTCCTAACCTCACTTCTTGTGTGCTGCAGCCTTGCCCTGTGATAATCCATCCCTTCATCCCAGTGCTGGAATGGCTGCAGCCAGACGTGCCAGGGAGCCCTGAGCTCGTGGTGTGACAGCCCAACCAGACTTTGAAACCACATCTCTGGAGGTGAGAGGCTCATGCTTTAACCCACTTGTGCTGCTACATTTTTTAAAGCACTTTTTTTAATACTGAAAAGAAGAAAATCATCATATATTTTGGAACAAAAGCCAAAAAGCAGCAAGGATTGAAATAGATGGTGCTGACAGAAATTCAAATGCAAAGAGAAGTTGCATTGGGTTTATTTTTTATATTCTGGTTATTTATTTATATTCTGGTCTATTTCGGGGTAGGGCTGTTCAGCATCCTGCTGTTTTGAGGTGCTGGGAGTTGGATGCCAGGGCACCACTACCCCACTCCCAGTGGCAGAACACAACATGTCTTCACCCCAAAAAGCCAAATTGAGGTTTTGGCTGAAAGAACAGGTTGTATGTGATGTTTGGCTGGTTAACCACTGGCTCCTCAGCTATTTTCCTGAACTTTCTCTCCTCCCTCCCCCACAATTAGATTGTTCAAGTACAGACTGGAATATTTAATTCCAGATTTCAACGTT
Source organism: Motacilla alba alba (assembly GCF_015832195.1). Classification (NCBI taxonomy): domain Eukaryota; kingdom Metazoa; phylum Chordata; class Aves; order Passeriformes; family Motacillidae; genus Motacilla; species Motacilla alba. The sequence continues at coordinate 34,107,547 of NC_052021.1, forward strand.
CTGCTCAGACTTTTCTATCACCTGTGGCTGGATGCTGTGATGCTGGAATATGGGGGGGGGGATGAGGGGCTCTTTTCCCATCTGTGGAGCAGGCTGGGATGCACCACCACCTCCTGTCCATGGCTTCACCAACTCACCTGATGCTGCCTCACTGTTCCCAAAGAATTTTCCCTGTGCCAGTGCAGAGCCTGGTTTTGTGAAGCACATGGGTGGAGACAGGTCTGGGACAGGAAAACTCTTATTTATATGGCCTCATCAGGATTTGTGTCAAAGTCTCTGGAGATGCCCTCCAGCTTCCTTAAATTTCATTTTTTAATAATGAAGATAATTTTGAGTTTTACAAGCCCAAAAATGTCTAAAACTAATAAACATTTTATACACATGTCAAAAGATGCTTCAGAAGCAGCCAAACCATGGATTTTTTAACAACTGAGTGGGGATAACAACAAAAATCCACAACACACTCCTTGTTTGCCAAGTTCCTGCAGCCTGAGCAAATTTTTAGGGATGAGTTACAAACCCCAGATTAACGGAGCTTTAATGGAAGTGCTGGCAGTTCCTAAGGCTGGAGCAGCCCTACAACAACTCCACAACCCACTGCTGACCCCATCCCTCCTTCCCAGAGGGGGAATAATGCAGCACTCGAGGGAAATAACGCACAGAGGGGCTCCCGAGTGTTCTCGCCCTCCTTTCTCCTGCGAGCTTGCAGGGAAGGGATTTGGCAGGAGGATTTGGCAGCCTGGCAGCTCGTGGGGAAACAAAAAAGAGCAGCTATCAGTGCAAAACGGAGTGGCCTCTGTGGCTGGTGGCCACCCAGCCTCGCTGGCCCCCGCTTCAAACACACAGCGCTGGGTTTGTGGTGGGGCTTAGGAGGAAAGGCTCTTACAGCCACCATCCAAGGGTTGTAGTTATCTCTCGTTGGAAATGCCACTTATCTATTCTTTGATGGCTTTTAGGGAGGTGTTTGCATCAAGCAGACGGAGTGGTTTGGTTTCCCGGGGTTGTTCCACGCTGAGAAGATGGATTTGGGGTTGTGTGTCTGTGTTCAGACGTGCAGCTCCTCTGCGGGGTGTGTTGGGGATGTACAGCAGCACGTAAGGAAAGCCTGGCTGGTACACAGCAGCTGGCTCACTTTTATCACCAGCTTTGCCATAAAACATCCCATTTTAATAATCAAATTAGAGCCGAGGCAAACCTGCACAGGTGAGAGGAAATCTGCGAGCGTGATCAAAACCACATTTCTGATTCAGGACGGAATCGCAGGCTACAGGGAGGTACATCTGTAAATTATACAGGAAGCTTTCTTCAACAACTGATTCACCCTGACAGTTTTACTGGAGTATATGAAAATTAGTATTAAAGATGTGATATGTAGGCTTCTTTCCAGGAATTCCAATCTGGTTTCAATAAAATGAAAACACTGATTGGAAGTGAAGTTGCCTTCCGGTTTTGCCTTTGGCTATTATGTGTTCATTCGTGAAATGACTGAATTCCACAACTACTTTTAATATTCACCTTTTGAGTTCATCTCCCGTACTGGACACATTGGAATGATTAAAATAGCACCGACTCCTGAAGCCGGATTCTCTTTAATTTGAAACAGCCTGGGTGCTGAGGACGAAAAAATATTAAAAAAAAAATGAATGCTCTGTTAAGTCCATCCTTTCTTAGCATCCAGTTGCTTCAGCGCGTGTTTAGGGTGGAATACTAATAAAGAAGTGGATGAAACAGCCCTGAATAACTGTGAAAGAGCACAGTTCCACGCTCCCTGTCCCTCCAGGTTGCTGCTCCTGGTGGTGCCTGCTGGCTGGAAGGTTTGCGTGCTCTGATGCTCCGGGGCTCTCCGCGCCGCCGTGCTTTGGCAGCTGCCTGGCCCTGCATATCAGTGCCACTGTGTGCTGAGCTCCTGCCAGGGACAGGGCTTGGGAAAAGGGGTACAGAGCGGAGATTTGGGGCCAGCAGATGTAAATATTGAAGATATCTGAGGTTTTGCAATACAAACTGTTGCGTTCCAGCTTATTGTTCCAAACGGCTTTTGCACGCTGAACCTGCGGGAGCTCCGTGCCAGATGAGCAGACCAGCTTCTTGCAGAGCATGAGTGGTTTTATGTGTTGAGGAGCTCATAAAGAAATCCAAATTCCCTTGGATTTGCTAACACCTTCCAGACTAAGCTTGGTGTTTCGAGGCTGTATTGTCCTGGAGATGGAAAAACTGGATCTGCTGCTTTTAGGGAGGCGCTGGCTGGACCAGCCGTGGGGCAGAGCTCAGTGTGGCACCCAGGGTGTTCACCTGGGCTGCCATGACTTAACTGTAGTTGGTTAAACAATTAAATTTCCTTCATTATTTTATGTGGAAAAGCTGCTGCTGGTGGCAGTGAGTCCCTCATAAATCTCCACCAGGGCCTGTTTTGTTTTTGCTGGGGAAAAAACCCCACTCCTTGCTCCCCATGGCACTGTCTGTGCAGTTTCCTCCCTGCTCTGGGGTTGTGGGAATCTTTGATACCCTTTTTTCAGGGAGTTTAGGGGGATGTTTTCTCCTCAGCATCCCTGGAGGTCCCAACCCCGGGATCCACCACAGCTGACCTGAGGTGCTGTGGACTAAAAGGACATCTATAATAAACTGTAATATTAAAAACTTTAGCACCTCTGTGGAAGAAAGGAAAGCCCAGGGAAGTAATTTCAGCCTGTGTATTCAGTCACCTCTCTGGCAACCTCTGCAATGAGTATTCTGGCAAGTTATCTCACTGAGGGAGAGCCTGACTTTCTGCAGTTGTCCGAGGCAATCTTTGATTAAATTTTGGATGCTGTTACTTAGACATCCGCTCCTGATGCACTTACCATATTTTGCAAAGAGAAGGTCTCTGTGAATTGAAAATTTCTGGTTATGTGCATTCAAGGTCATGCATAAAACAGCATCTAGGATCATGGAAAGTTGAGGAATTTAATCAAAATGCTGCTCTATAGTTTGGTGTGTTTTGTAAGATTAGCAGGGGCACCAATAATGCTGTCAATGCAGAGCTCATTTGGACACTTGTGAATTATTGAGCTGCAGAGCAAACCTCAGCACAGCCCAAATCAACACTTTTCCACAGCGCTGTTGGCAACAGAAGTTCCTGATGGCTCCTCTTCCATGCTGGAGAGGGACTAAATTGCAGTGGGAGGTTGTTTGGGGTAAAAAACCACTTGCAGGCTTTGGGATATCTGACTTGGTCTTTCTGAGGCTCACCAGAAAGAGGCAGAACAGCAGTCCTACACACATTTAGGAAATTGTCACTCCCAGTCGAAGTAAAAATTTAAAACTCAGTATTTTAAAATGCAGTGAAGTCCACCCAGTGAATGTGCAGGACCCTCCTCTGATGACTGCTCCACACCCTGTGTCCCAAAGCCAAAGCCCTGGGAATTCTCCACGGAGCAGTGGGTGAAGGTTAGTGATGGGAGGGATGACTGGAGGGTCTGAGACATCTTCCCTGGGGGAATTCTCTACTCCAAGGTCAACAGGACTCCTCTCAGAGCACATGGCAGAGGTAGGGGACATTTGAGAGATGTTCTGCAAAGTCCTTCTTCCCTTTTGGTGGCTTTTTATGAGGTTAGTTGAGAGATAAAGGGGTTTTCTTAGGTCCCAGTAAAAAAAGGAAATTCTATTCTAATGTATTTTGTGGAAATGCTTCATAGAATTGAATGAAATTCATAACACCTTTTCACCTTTGTTTTCTCCTTAGGTGTCATAGACAGCTCTGAGCAGACTGCAAGGTGCCCTTAATGAACTGGCATCATGGAACTGGGATTGCTGGATCACCCTGAAAAAATTCTGAGTATTGAGGTACCCAGGGCTTTTTCCCTCCTTTGGAAAGTCTGATTCCCTAATTAAAGTTAATTTAGGGAATGACTTATATTTAATGTATATGTTAGTATTTATATTAATATTTAATGAGTTTATTAAACACATAGATGGCCCTAGACATGAATGTGTTCATGACCTTAAGTCCAAACATTCTCCCTTTCCCTGAAAAGAAACCAAATTCTTTTTGGCATTTTTTAACTTTATATTATTTTCCTAAATGCTGTAGGTGCTTTTCCCAAGTTCAATATTCTCCAAACATTCTCTGCTCTGCTTCTCTTCTGAATTTCAGGAATTGATTCAATGATCTCAGAGCTCAGTGTGGTGGCTACATAGCCTTGCCTTATCTTCCTCTTTTCATTAATAATATTTTGAAGTTGTTTATTATAAACTTGTTTATTTTAAAACTGTTTGTTATATATTTTTTAAAAAAATGGGTAAATAGTCCAAATGTTTTCCTAATGAAACACACCTTGTCTCCCCGAACAATGACATAAAACTCAGCCAAGCCAAGCGTGGGCTCTTCCTTAAGGAGCAGGTGTAGAGGATGGATTTGCAGAAGGGTTTTCATTGCTTTCCTGGGCTCTTCCACGGCGCTGCCTCAAATTGGAAGTGGCTGTCAGGTGAAATAAGAAATGCAGCCTAAGGAGCGTGGGGCCGGGGACATGGAGCCGCAGCCCAGCCCCGCTCCCCGCGCGGCTCCCGCGCCCTCTCCCTTCCCCTAAACGCCCCTTCAAGATGCTCCCAGTCTTCAGCATCCCCCCCAAATCTTGGATCCCTCCCCCACAAACACTGCTAACTACTAACTCATAAAACATATCAGCTGGGTTTATTACTTTTAACCATCTTTCCAATTGTGCTATAAAATAAAGGCAGATGCCATTTTAAGATATTATTATTATCAAGGGCCAACTCCTCCAGCAGCACCTGCTTAGCAGCAATCTGCTTGTTTATAGTCCCTTTTTTATAGGTGACAGTTTAAGGTGGCTGTTCTCCTGTTACAAAGAGTTCTTTTTAATGTGGCAGAAGTGGCACGCACAGTAGGTGAGCTCCTTTCTTTCATCCAGTGATATTGAGACAGGGTCGCAGGTTCACCTGTGATTTTTGCTTGACAGCTTCGCCACACACATCAGGCTCTGCCAAATGCTCCGCCATTAATTTATGATTTAAAGTAATTAACTTTTGCTGATTAAAGTAATTATTTCAAGTGCATTGCACTCAGGCCCAAATGATGCTCACAGCCCCCTCTCCAGTTTGAGCTAGCAGCATGCCAAGTGCTTAAAAGCTGCACCAGGGAGCTCGCGGTGGCTTCTGCCAGTCTAACAGATCTGCCATGTTTATGGCTGACTTGTACTAACTGCTCATTTTAATGCCGAATCCTGGCAGAACATTGACACAGTGTGAAACCTTCATCCGGTAAACAAGACAAGCTTCAAATTGGTGACATCGATGACAGTGAAAACTGTTTAAATGAATCTTGCCTCCAGCCTTCCAGAGGTATTATGTTTTTGAGCGCTGCTCCTTCTCCAGATTGGCTGTTAAACAATTTACAGCTTTATCCAGCCTCTGCCTTTAGCGTTATGCAGGTGCAAAATTTAGGTTTCTTTGCTGTATTAGAGGCCAAAAATAATATCTCTGACCTCCCCCATCGCTCAGAAAAAACCCCACCCAGACCCCACCAAACCCTTTTAAAGCGGCTTCAGAGAGAAACGTGCAAAAGGAGTTTCCTTTGAAAATAAATCTGCCCTTTTGAAAGCATACACGGGTTGGGAAGCTGCCTGGCATGTCCTGAAGTTAACATGTTTTGTGTGGGAGCCAATGTTGGCTGGTTTATTGTGCTTTCCCTGCACAGGAGAAGGATGCACAGAGGAGTACCGGGCGGGATCGCGTGGAATTCTGCCAGCGCCGGGCACCGCGGCAACGAGCTTTGTCTTACTGGCACCAAATGTTCCCAAAACTTACCTTTAGGGTTGTGTTATTTTTTTTTTTCATTCCCCTCTCCCTGGAGAAGTTATTCCTTGGGAATATCCTCTTGTAAAAAGCTGTGGGATTTTGGCTGCTGCTTGCTGAGTGAAACCAAGCAAAAACCGATGGTTAAATCTGTAGGAATAAAAATATCCATGCTGGAAAAAATTTATTTCCAGTATTATAAATACATTAAGCTGGTTTTTTTTGCCCCTCATTTATTTATTTATTTATTTATTTGTTCTTTTGTTTAAATCAAATTTTAATTTGGGAGAGAGAAGGGAAACAGTTTTTATCAGGGAGGGGCAGTGTGTTTTTTCCTGCTTTGCTGAAATGACTGTCAGTTTTAAAAAGCTACTCACATTGTCCCTCTCTCCTCTTCCAGTGCAACTGTAAAGAAATCTAATTTCATCTGTAATAAAGCACCTGATGGGCAGTGATCCCTGGCAAACAATATTTCAGCTTAATGCTAAGCATTGAAAAAACATCATCGAAAAATAAAGATGCCAAGAAAAATCATCTGCGTGTTAGCTTGGCAGTCTTCCTCTGAAATGGGAGGGATAGCTCGACAGTGAGCCTGATTTGGGGGTTTTCTCCCTTTTTTTTTTGGTAATGAATGAAGTGTGGAGGGAAGGGAGGCAGCGGCGAGGGAGGAACAGCTCAGCCGCGCTCCCCGCGCGCCTCGCGAGCGAACGCTGAGCTCGCTGCCAAATCGGGCATTTCTGAGCTGCGAGGGAGCCCGGGCACTGAGCTCAGAGCACCAAAATCACTTCTCACAGCCCCTGCCATGGGTGTGATGGGCCCTCGCCCCATCCTCTCCCTGTGCAAGGCGTGCTGTAAACTCACCCCGGAGAGAGTTTTGCAGAAAATGGTAACGCTGCTTTTTAAGAACTGATTGGCAAAGGTGTTTTGAAAATGCTTGTCAGAAATAAGATAGAGACAAAGGAGTTTCACTGGTTTGGTTATTTTTAAAATTTTAAAATTTTTTAAAATTTTTTTTATTTCTAGGTCTCCACATAGAATCACAGAATGATTTGGGATGGAAGGGACCTTAGAGATCACCGAGCTCCAAATCCCTGCTATGAACATCTTCACATCCAATAATGCCTGCAGTCTCTGAAGATGTAATAGGACTGGAAAACTAATTTCAGAATTTTTTTTCAAAGCAAAACACACCTGGGATTTACTCAGGACCTGATCCAAACTCCCCTGAGACGGTCAAGAGCCAGTTGGTGGCCTTAGCCTCGTTTGACTCTCCTGTGCTGTCTGCAGTTGTTCCAAGCCCAGCTGATCCTCTCACACTGGCTGAAAGAAACTGATCGTAATCCTCAAAGTGTTCCAGCGAGGATAAGAGCAGGATTTGATGCTACAGGAATTGTGAGTGGCTGTGGTTGGCATGGGAGAGGTTGGCAAAGCTTGAATCTCATAGTAACAGGAGTAGTGCCACCTGGGGTGGGAACACCAAACACTGGTTTAAGCCAGGGGGTTGGAGGTGCCTGGCTCTCATTGGCATTGCCAGGGATTGGGTATTTTTAAATATCTTTAGGTGCTGGCTGGGTGTTGGACTGGTTCTGGGTATGGCAAGGTTGGGATGCTCCTGTTGGGAAAGGACAACCCACAATAAAACTCCTGTCTCAGTCCTCCAGCTGAGGACACCCCTTGAGCCATGACAACAGTGAGAAATCTCAAGATCTCCTCAGGTGAAAAGTGCAGCAGACACCGGGTAAAAAATATCAGGAATTCAGAATTCCAACATGTAGATGTGCAAGGCACATTTGAATTTAATCCCTCGGAATTATGAGAAGCATCAAAGTCCCATTATGGAATGGCACAATGTATTAGCAGTTGTAGGTGTTAAATCAAACCAAGGTTCATGATGTTAATGGGCAAAGTGACTGTGTTTAAACAGTTGTCTACTTATTAAATCTCCAATTAAGGACATGCAAACCAAGTGATGAAGATTTTTACACTAAACATGATAAATTGTGATTAGCAGAATGTTTTTAATGTGCTGCAGAGCAAGCCAGTTTTATTAAAAAAAGAACAGAAGCCACCCAAATTTCTCCCAGCAGCTTTACCTGTAATGACAGTGGTACTTCTGCAGGTCACAATAAATTGATTTTCTCTGTGTGTATTAACCCCTGACTGCAGTTTGGATCCTATTTTTTCTGTTTTTACAGCCCTTCTTTACAGCATCTTTTGGGATTTATCTCAAACAGGCCAGACAAGCTGGAAGTGACTTTTTGGAAGCTGCCTCATGACTTTCTGCCTGGATTGCATGTGATGTGAGTGTAAGTATTTTCCTGCTACAGCACACCCCTCCATAGGAATAAGTGCACTTACTTGACTCAATCAGCCATCTGTGACTCCATCAGCCACAGTGGAAACTAATGGTAATTGCCAATTGTTAACCAGACAATAGCAGATGCTAACTTTAATATCCAACAGTGCTCTTCCGAGCATCTTTTATGGAGACACGGCCTCACTTTAATACGTGTTTTCTTTCCCCAAAATAAGGCAACTTAGTGAAGGCTGATTAGCCTAGGGAGCTATGTGACTTGAAGCAATGAACTTCCAGGAATGGCAGCCCATGTGCTGTTTCTGGGCCATAATGTCTAGAATGTGAAAATTTAGAAGTCCGGGTTTAAAATTCTTCTCCAAATGCAATTTTTTTCCCAGTGAAATTTCACAAAGAGCCACGTCCTGGATGCTAACACGAGAGCAATGCCTTTCCTGGCAGTGTCCTTGCCTCCTATTAGATAATCAATTAGTTTCAGAACATTAAAAAGCAAAATGCTGCAACAGGATTTTCCACCAAATTCAAAAAATATTTACTAAAGGATTTCATTGCTCCTGTTTATTTACATGGAAGCCTGAAGGCCGCACAACATAGCGCTGCTGCTCTGGCAGCAAGACAGCTCTGCAGCCTGGGCCCCGAAGGACATCTGGAGTTTCTGGGTCGCAGTGGTTCCTTTTTGCAGAAATTTGCTCACAGAAAGTAATGAATGAGCCCATTTTCACTTCGACTGGGGCCTGCGGTCTACGGGAGACATTAGGAGCAATTTGTAGTCAACGTGCAGGTCTGTTCCATCTAAAATATTATCAATGAGCTTGTCAACCCGAGCCTTAACCTTCTTTGTTATTTTCATCTGCTCCTCTCTCAGATGTCTCTCCTCGTACCCATAACCTCTGAAGACTGGCAACAGGATGTCATACACCTGTTTTGCTCAAGGCTGGGACTCGGAGCCCTGCGCGAGGTTGTGTCGGCATTGGCTCGCTCGCTGCTTTGCTCAACGTATATGTCAGAATGTCAGATGATCGTTGTTGTATCTGCAGCTGTTGCATGAGCAGAGTGCCAGGGGCACAACTTTCCTGCAGTGAGCTTTAATTTGCTCTCCCCTCCCTGAAGAGCTCCCGCGCTTCACCTTGCTGCTGCTGCTGCAGCTGGAGGAGAGCTCAGCCCGCGTGCAGCTGAGGCTGCGGCACGGGAGGCAGGGAGGGAGGCAGGGGTGAAGGCAGGCAGGGAGATGGGCAGTGAGACTGGGAGACAGGGAAGGGGGCAGAGAGGCAGGGATGGAGGCAGGGGTGCAGGGATGGAGGCAGGGGTGCAGGGATGGAGGCAGGGATGCAGGGATGGAGGCAGCGGTGCAGGGATGGAGGCAGCGGTGCAGGGATGGAGGCAGCGGTGCAGGCAGGGGTAGACATGGAGGCAGGCATTGAGGCAGGGATGCAGGGATGCAGGCAGAATTTGAGACAGGGTGGCAGGGAAGGAGGCAGGGAAGCACAGCAGGGAGAGACGGAGGTGGGAAGGCAAGGAAAGAAGGAGGCAGACCGGGATGGAGGCGGTGAGGCAGATATGGAGGCAGGAATTGAGGCAGAGTGGCAGGGAAGGAGACAGGCAGGGAGGGAGGAAAGGAAGGAGGCAGGCAGGAAGGGAGGGAGAGAGAGAAAAAGGCCAGGGAAACAGGGATGGAGCTGAGAATCAGGCATGGAGACAGGGAAGCAGGCAAAGAAGAAGACAGGAAGAGGGAAGGAGGGAAACTGAGGCAGGCAGGGAGGCTCAGCACAAGCCAGGGCACAACCTGGAGGAGGTGCTGCAGACTGTTATTTGCATCTTTGCTCAATGAGGCATTTTCCTAATTGTTTGCAGGGAGGAATTGTGAACACTGAGGGATTTATATTTGTGTGAGTCAATCTGTAGTATATTTGGAAGCTGTTCCAACAGAGCTACTCGTAGCCTAAATAAGCCATAACCTGCCAAGATATTCATGAGAGATCTGACTAGGTTTTTGACTGCTCTCAGAATTAGGTTGACAATCAAAACAGATGTAGAATGAGACTGCAACTGGATTGCCAAAGGCAAAAAGCTCCTGTCAAATTCTTTAAAGGAGGGAGCTGATAAACCACTGTAATACATGGGAATAGTGGACATTAGTGACTAGACAAGGACACATATGTCCACCTTCAGTTTTGCTCGGGACTGTGGATTTGTTTCTCAAATTAGGTAGCAAGGGCATTGGAAAAAATGCTTTAAAATACACAGGTAGTGAAAGTTTAAAAAGACACAGCATTGCTGCATGAATATTACAAGATGTTTCTCAGGGTTTTTTAAAAATACGTGTTTTTGTGGGATTGCTGCATTGCTGAGTGACAAATCGGGAAGGAACACATCATCTGTAATTTAAAAGAAGAAAACAATAGAGAGTTTGATTAAAAAGCAACACAATTCTGTATTACTGGATATTGCTTGGTTACATTTATTATTAAGGGAGACATGAAGCATTTTGTCTTTCACTTGAAATGTTAACTAAATCGAGATTAAATATATAAAACAGGGCTTCATCTTTAATAAGGAGAATGGATGGAGTGGGCTAATGTGTACATCTGTACCTTGTCTAAGAGTTTCAACTCATAATTCCTGCATCCAGGTCTTGGCAACAGAGGGAAAAGGAGAGTTTTGTAGGATGCAACACAAATGTGAAAGATATTGGTGGGAGAATAAAACAACAACTGGTTTGCAGCTGCCTGCTGGGCAAAATCCCTGGCTGGAAGGATAGCTCTGGGTGCAGGGTTCCATATGGTGGGGCTTCATGGTATTTCAGGATAGGGATGGCTGATGAATATGGAATGACACCTTTCCTTGGGGAAAATGCTGAGTCATTCAAAAGGGAGCCATTCACAGGGTTTGTTTCAATGAATATTCCAACTTGAAAAATTATAGAACAAATCATAGAACAGTTTTCTAAAATGTTTTACTAATTAATAGTGTTTTTTGAAATGACCTTTGTTCTTCAAATGCAGCATTTAGGTGTGTTTTAGGTGTTTTTCAAATAGAAAGACATTTCAGAATCATATTTAGAATAATATTTTAACCTCAGGAAGATTTTTAAGGACTTTTTTTTTTTTTTCTGTGCAGAAGGCTGCTTGCCTTATTTTATTTCCCAAACAATTGTGCAGGGGTCTGGATGGTGATGGAGTTGTGCTCCTTTCCTCCAAACCTACCTCCAAAATATTGCCCCCTTCCCCAAATTTATCTGTGTGGAAGGTAAAACATCCAGACCACACCTTGAATCCTCTGGCTCTGCCCAGGACCTGCCCACGCGCATTCTCCAGCTCCGGGCAAAGGACTCTGCGTGGTCTCCTTCAGATTTCTGGCTAATCCACACGAGCCAGAGCAGCTGGGAATGTGCCTGTCAGGGGCTGGCTGCCAGCCCGAGCCTGGCAAGCTGGCTGGGTGGTCACTTGGCACATGAGGGCCGTGGCACCGAACTCACCGGCGCTGCCCAGCTGAGCGTTCGAGGACCCAGTCCCTGCTGGCAGAATCACTCTCCCTGCTCCTGCAATGAAGATGGATTGGTCCAAGTGGAGCATCGGGTCTTCAGGGCCAAACATAAGCTGGAAATGTGAGTTCAGCCCATTCTGGCCGAGTACTGCTCTGTACAGGCAGGACCTTGTCCCATGGGGACCTTGGAGCACCTCTGGGTTTACAGAAACCCCCTGAACAAAATGCTCGTGGCATTTCTTTTGGCTCAGCTGCCATTTCTCTTCTTTCCAGGAGGATCTCTCCCCTCTATTAATACCTCTATAATCTGTTTAATTAAAATGAAATCTATTTTTGATACCTCAGCACCAGATCCTACACTGTATTCCCGAGTGAAGGAGTATTCCCTCCACTGCAGCGTGAGGCAATGTTATTTCTTGCACTGTATTTCCAGTCAAGTTGGGCAACGTTAACTTGTCATTTTTTTTCTTCATTAGTATTCAATGCTTTCATATCCTGGTTAGATCTTGATAGGAAAATATAAAAACATGTCAAGAGACTGGTTCTGTTACAAATGGAGTGCAAAAATGATTTTGGAGAAAGCCCATTTGTGTGTGATTTCTAACCTAATTCTGCAAACCCTGGTGGTTTGGAGAGTTTAGCATCCAGAGGTTTGGGCGTTTGCCCAAACTAACCCTAAAAAGCAAACCTTTGGCTGCTTGCCTTTCAGTTGAGTGTGTGATATAAATAGCTGTGCTAGGAACAAACAAAGGAGGTATTGCATGGAGCAGCCAAGAGAGACCACGTGAGCCACTCCATCAGGCCAGGTTTTGCTATCCCAGTTGGAGACATGCTCCTATATTTCCTGCTACTCATGCAGTGGTGACTGGGTGCCACAAGGCAGCGAGTCTTCAGCACTTCTATCTTTCTTCAGCTTCTGTGAGGACTCACTACTCAACCCCCTCAGAAAAAAAGCAAAACCAATTAATTTAAAAACTACTCAGTAAAGTCCTTCTCATGCTGGCTTTGGTGGTTTTGTTGTAGAGCTGCAGTTTTAGATGAGGAGCACCACGATGCTGTTGCAAGAACAGACCAGAGAGGAAGGATTCAGACCAGCTTTATCCCTGCACGCGTATTTGGGTGAAGTGAGATTTGGTGTTTTCTTCAACATTTCACAGCTTTTTTTGTCTTTTCCTAGACTGGCTCATGGATTGCCTGAAGTTCTAAATAAACCTTTATCTGTGTACACAAGTCCTTGACTAGGCAGTAGCCTGAAATATATTAACTGTTGGAGAAATCTAAAGCCACATGCTCAGGGAAAGAGTGGAATCACTAACCCTGGAAGAATTCAAAAACTGTGGATGTGGCACGTGGGGACATGGGGCAGTGGTGGCCTTGGCAGTGCTGGAAGTCTTGATCTTAGAGAGCTTTTCCAACCTATACAATTCTGTGATTCCAAGATTCTGTGGACTCTTGTTATGACTGTCCTAGTATCCCTTTTTGGGGTGTTTTGGTCTGTATTTGCGTACAGAAAGCAATGTGGAAAAACAGGAGCAAACACCAATTTGCCTTTGAAAGGCAGGATTTCCAGGGAAACCAACAGAAATCTCACATCCCTGGCAAAACCCCTGATCATTCTCACAACTCAGCTGACATCCAGATATTCATGGGAGGCTTAGGAAGAATCAGGCTGCTTTATCCGCACCACCTTTCTCGTGTTGCCCCTTTCTTTGCGGCTGCTCCTCTTTGATGGAAATTTGCTGTAAAATTGCCACTCCACCAAACCTTTCTTTCCCTCGTGTGCCTTCCCTGACCCCTGCTCCTTACATTTGGCAGAGCCGAGCAGCCAGAGCCCTAAATCACCCCAGCAGCCATGGCTGGGGCACGGTGCCTTTCCCTGGATTCCAGCTGGCGGCCGCTCCCAACTCCTGTTTTCCCAATTCCCGCGGAGACAGAGAATTCTCACGTTGTCTAAAAGCCAAGGGCTGAGCTACTGATAAAAACCCTGATGGATGGTGGAAGGGCTTTTCCATAATTCCCCAATCCTAATCAATGAGTGTGTTTGACATCCTGGCAGCTCAGCATTGGAGAATAGCTGTCGATAGCGCTGAAAGGAAATGGGAAACTCTTACACTATTGATGGGAGTTGGTTATTGATGTCATCACTCCTGTCACTCACTGATAAATACAGCCCACAGTGACTTCCCTCCAATCTGGAGAGCCATGGATTTGAAAACACACATCAGCCACATGAAAATCACCATGCAATTGAGGTGATGTTAACTCCAAGTGATGATGAATCTTGGATTTTCTCCTGCTTATTTCCATATTTCACCCCCATAAAGGACACGTGGGCAGTTGGCTGTGCCATTTGGGATAAGGTGGATATTTGGATTACAGCGAGGGCCTGAATAACTGGTGCCTCGTTCTCAAATTGCTTTATGGATGGATCTGTGTGTCAAGTGTGCATAATAATGGCTGTAACAATATGTTGCCTATTTACTGAGACAAAATTCCAGTAACTTATCGACTCAAGCCTTGTGCAGAACGGCCTTTAAGAGACGCTTTTGCTTGTGATCTTTTATTCAGCAGCTAAGTGAGAAGTGGAAATGTGGGCGGTGTCCCTTTTCTCTTGCTGGAGCCTGGCTCCTGGAGGTCTGGTTTCCAGAGAGCAGCGAGCGGGAGCATCCGCACCTGTGTCCCCGACAGCTGGCACGCTCTGCCCGTGCCACAGCCGCCATCTGCGCCAGCGCCACGCGCCGCTGACGGGACTGGGGGGAAGGCAGGAGCAGGAAAGGGACTTCACACCACCACAGAGGTGGGTCTGGGGGCTGAAATCTGCTGTGGGTGGAGTGTCTGCATGTCTTTTTTCACTGAAAGCTGTTGCTGGTCAGACAATTAATTACAGGTGTTCTGGGTAGATTTAAGGACTTTAGGCACAGGGGGCTTTGTTTCTGTAGAGGTTGTATGGAATTATTTGGGCTCTGAGCAGTCTGGTTTAGTGAAAAGTTTCCTTTCCGTGGTGGTTGGAATGAGATGATCCTTAAGGTCCCTTCCAACCCAAACCATTCTCTCTACAAGCATCAAGTATTTTTCTGATACATAAAGAGATCATTTTTCTATAGAAACTTAATTCCCCCAAGAAAGACACCATTCACAGATGAATTTTCTTTTACATTGTGTGGAAGAAAGAGCTTAGCACCTCCTGTAAAAGGAAGAGGTGCCCCTCCATCTCCACGAACCCCTTCAAGGTGCCAGTCATCCAGGTCAAAGCCAAAGGCAGGGTTTTCTACTTCATCCTGGAATCCTGGCAGCTCCTTGTTGCTGTCTGGCTTGGCACAGCCTGAAATGGTGTCAGAGGACAACCTCTGCACTTAGAATTGCAATAAACAACGGGCCTGTGGTCTCCCCTCCGGGATGCTGTCACTCCTGCAAGGGTGCAGATTGCTGAAGGTGGGGAGACACCGGCACGGCTTCCACTCCTCTGTGGGTGGGATGACCAGAGTGACCCTCTGTCTCCGGGGCAGAAGCTCTCCAGAACAGCCCAAAGGTGGGAAAACAGAACTTTTCTCCCCACTTTTTGCTTTGTCTTCCCTCCAGATGCAGTGGGGCACCAGCAGGACATTGCAGAGCTGTTCTCAGCCCTGTGTGGCAAACGCTGTCAGTCCCCTCGGGGCAGGGGGAAATGAGCTCCAAACAAATGCTTCTCTGCAGGTGCAATGCACATAAGTGCATTTTTGGATCGTGGTCCAAGTCTGCATCCTTTGTGAGACCAGGAATGTGCCAGGATGAGTTGGTTTTTATCAGCCCAGCACCTCTCCATTGAGCAGAGACAGAGTTGGGAGTATTGCACATCAAAGAGAGGGGAATTAAGGAATGAGAAAAACTTGACATTTACACAATTTAGGCATGTTACTTTTATTTAAGGGTTTTTTTTTTTTTTGTGCAAAGGCTGCAGAACCCTTGGTGAATAGACCTGTTAATGCCTCTTGCTTTTTGTGTTTATATGTGCCAGGTCTAATAATTGTCACATCAACCTAAGTGAGAAACATCCAGACACCTTCATGGGAGAAGCCGTAGGGCTTTAGTTCAAGTGACTCCTGTTCCTCCTGGGTGGGGAAGAGGGAAGGGCAATAAACAACAGGAATTTGTTCATTTCTCAGCACCAGGGTTTGTCACGTGTAAAAATGTAGGACCTTGGAAGCCATTAATTATACATAAAGTCAATAACCAATCTTAATAGAACTTAAAGTGACAAAAGCGATGACATTTAAAAAATCAGCTTCCCCATACCATGAGTCTGGGACCATCAGGGAAAGGAAAAAAGCTGGAAACATGCAGTAATTGCCACTGCCATTTTCTGATTTCATTAGAGAAAACTGCTTTCCGAGTAGGTAGATTGGGAAAGGGAGAAATTCTGGATCACAGGCCTGTGTCTGGAATAACCTGTCCTTCAAACAGAGGAATTTGGGGTAAAAAAAAATGAGGATTTGCTCTTTTATGATGTTTTAAAACTTACATAAGAGCATATTTTAGCTGCACTTTTATTTTTCCCCTAAAAAATGAAGCAGAGTCATAGTGGACAGACATGAAAATAATAATGCTAATAGTGATATTAATAATAGTAATAATTCCTCAGCACTGCTGCTGATTTCTAGAGACTGGAATCTGACCAAATCTGACAATAATCAATGCATCTGAATTTCAACTTGTATTTCAGTTTGTAAAATTCATAAGAAATAGATGTACCCATGAAAATCCAAGCTTTAAAAGAAATTCTAGCACCCAATTCAGGCATTTATTCTAATTAATCTTACGCAAGGCGAGAAGGTCTGCTATGAAGTCATCATTAATTTATATTCCTGCAGCACAGTTTATCTCATTTACTTTGTACCTTACTTTTTTTCATGGAAGATCAAGAACCAATTCTTGGCCATTATTCTTGACGGAATCCATTTGAAACGAGCCAGAGGAGTGAGGAAAGCGAGGCGCCCACACATGGATGAGTCTTGCCAGGTTCTGGACCATTTTTTTTCAACTGCCTAATTGAGGAAATATTTTTTGCTCTTTGTTTGCAGGGGGTGGGTGGGTTGGTTTGTTTGTTTTCTCGGGAGCGGGGAATTTCGGTCGGTCCTCGCCCTTGTTCCAGTTTGGAAGAGCAGGCGCTGGGGCTGTTAGCAAGTGACATGCCCAGGAATATAAAAGAGCACTACATCTTTGGAGCTGTTTCCTGGTATTCCCCAGCATCCTTGTTTGTTATAATTTGAAAGAAGCTATTGAGCTGAAAGGAGGGACAAACAATCTCCAGGCGGACAAAGCCAGGGAGAGCTGGGAGCGGCCAAATTTCCATGAAACACTCGTGTTCCAATTCATATTTAAATGCGCTCCTAAGCAGCTGGACAACCTTTCTGTGGCCGGCCACAGCTGAGCGTTGTAGCCAAGGAGAAATCACAAGCAATTTGCTGCGAGCAGATGAAAGGTGTGTGTGCTTCTGTCCTTTTAATGCGAGAGAATAAACACTGAGCTCGCGCAGGATGTCAAGATGTTGGGCAGAGTTTAAGTGCAGCAGAGCAGATTCCCAGGGCTGTGCATTGGCACCAATTCCTTTGAAGTCATCCAGGTTATGCTGATTTACAGTGGCCAAAGATCAACACAAATATGGTTGTTTCTGTAACTAATTTCGATGGCCTTCTGCTTAATGATTTTTTTGTTGTTGTTGAGGGAAATTATTGTTTCTTACAAATGCGTCTAGGCAGCAGCTACTCAATCAAATAATCATTTAATTCTTGAAGGGCTGAATCCTGCAGCCCTGATTAATTTAAAACTTGTGCGGGACACACCTGGAGAAGAGAAAGCCTGGGTCAAAAGTGCCTTTCCCCATATCCAAAACAGACCTCGGGCTATCCCAGTCTTCAGCAGAGCCTCATTGTAATGGAAAGAAACCCAAATTCTCCCTAATTTGCATTTTGTACGTCTGTAACTGAGCCACCTTGGGGCACAAAGGTGCTTTTGCAGTCCCCTCACCTCACTCCTTGCTCTTCTCAAGGTGCCAGAGAGGGCCCTACATGTTATAAACAATCCTTTTTTCCTGAGGATTGCTCTTCCAGAGGCTGTGCTGGTATCTTTGGAGGCATTTTGTCTACAACCAACTGGTGCAGAGCATCCTTTGTGCAAAGAGAAGCAGATTTCTCCAGGTCCAAAAGAAGTTTTTCCATCGTACAAACAGGCATGAACTATAATTTATCAAGTGATGTTCCTGCAGGTTTATTGTGAATTAATGTTACCATTTGCTTTGAATATGGTTTAATGTACTTTAGAGGCATAGCTTAATTGTTCTTTGTCCTTGAGAGTCTTCACTGCAGCCACTTTTATTAAGAAAAATATCAGGAATTACTAAGAATGTTTAAAAATTACTTCTCACAGAAGCTGGGTCAGGTTAAAGAGTGAGTTTGTTGCACAACATTCTTTGCTCTCTTTCCCTAGGATATTGTTTTAACCATGTGTGAGCTATTTGCTGCAGAAATCAAGCAGGGTTTGGATGATTTTCCTTTCCCTTAAGTAGATATTTTTCAAACTATTTCTTCCCTGTTTGAATTTATTTTTTATGTCACATTAGAAGGAGTGATTAAGGGCAAGAGATTGGGCTTTACCTCTGTTTTCTGCTGAGGTTGGAGTGTGGGGATGGTGTCTGTGATGATAAGAGGATGCTGAGAGTTCCTATGGCAGTAGAAATAATAAAATAATCAGGAATTGGAAAGAATTAACTAGCAGCTATTTTAAACCCCAATGTGAGAGCTAAAACCAAGAAAGAATTTTCATGGCTTTACTTTGACACCGTGGAAGGCAGAAAAGGGTGTTTGTGCCTCCAGCTTTGTCCCTGAGCTTCCAGCAGCCACCACCCAGTCCAGGCTCTGGGATAAAGACAAGGAAAGTGCAAATGACTGAGAATCCCAGAATCCCAGACTGGTTTGGGTTGGAAGAGACCTTAAAGCTCATCTCATTCCACCCCCTGCCATGGGCAGGGACACCTTCCACTAGACCAGGCTGCTCTAAACCCTGTCCAGCTAAATCAGATGGATTAATCAGATGGATAAATCATCCCATTTAATGGTGCTGGGTTGATGGCTGGACTCAATGACCTTGAAGGTCTCTTCCAACCTGGATGACTTTGTGAATCTGTGATTCCATTGTCCAGGATGTTTAATGTTTATACACAATTCACCTAAAGTCTTTCCCATTTCTATTACCTAACTTTATTTTCTCTACTCCTCTTCTACTACTGAAGATATTGTAGACTTAAAAACTCTGCAATCAATGGCTGGCTAATATTTCCTCAGTTAATTGTTGAGGTTTAGCTGTCCCTTCTATAAATCTGCAACGAGAGGAACAGTAGAAAATAACTATTATTCAATTTATTGCTTGAATATAAAATTAGATATACGAGCCATTACCTTCCACTTGGATAAAAATGTGGCTGAGTTGATTCTCTTTGTCTGGCCACGGTGCTCATCAGGAAACACTCAGTTATTTTTGGATGGCTACCCCAAATTCTTTGCTTTGGGAATTAGAGCTTCGAGAGAAACCTGAGTAGCTGTTTCATCCAGCAAGGGATATTTCTCCAGTAGGAGCACAATAAGCCCAGGACCTGCCTCTGGAATTGGTTGTTCCACTCAGTGGGCAGAGTGAAGCCATGGAAAAAAAAAAAAGGAAAAAACTTAGCTTGTGCCTTAAACCCTGAATTTGGCTCCTCCAGTAGTTAAACGGACCCTGATGCCTTATGCAAAACTTTGCATTGCAAATATGTTATTTTGATTTATTTGGAGAGTGGAGTAGGACTGAAGGGGCCAGCAGCCTCTCTGCTGATTTTTGATGAGGTTAAAATTCAGTATCTGAAGTAATTTTTATTAACAACTAATTTTCTGGCCAGGAAAATATCTGTAGAGAAAAATTAAATAATAAAACAACCTGGACTGGAAAAGAAAAAAACTCAAAACAATACAAAGCCCTTACAACTGACTAATAACCTTGCAAGATTAATGATAAATACATTATCCTCCTTCAATATTTTTTGTCTTGGGATGTGTGATTTCCCAAGGACAAAATCAGTCAAAACTACCCTTGGCTTCCACAGTTTTCCAGAGTTTTCCATGGAGCAAAGTGATTACATGGAGTGCATATACTGAATTTATAGTTCAGCTTGGTTTTACACAAATAAAACCTTGAGTAAGTGTTTCTTAGCTTAAGAAAATTGGACCAAATTGCTGAATGGAAAATAAAATTCTTCATGCATTTTTGCCTTTAATAAACAGAAATCTTTACCTAAGGGAGGAAGTGATCTGGATTTGGTGCGAATAATTAAATAAAACAGAGAAATTACTAAGCAAAGCATTACTTTTTATTTAAAAGGCAAATGGAAAACAAATGTCTAAGAAAGGCAGTGAGCTTGCTTAGTGTTTCCCACTCAAACACTTCTTATATTGAAGAAACAGGTTATTTACTGTCTTTTCTTAATAAGTGATTTCAAGATGGAAATAATGTCACCAAAATCAGCACAATTTATTGCACAGACCTACAGTAAAAGCTACCTTGGCTGCGGGGAGTTGCCCTTAAAACAGACGTTTCATTTTGAACATCACCAAAAATTTGCAGTTGGACTGAGGTTCATCCCAAATCTCTGCTGGGAACAGCTTCAGCACTGCAGGAATTTGGCTGTGATTGACATGAGACCACCCAACTGCATTAATTCCCCCCTAAAATAAATCATGGTGGTTTCGCTGATGTCCCTGATGTGGAGACAATTCCTACCAGGAGAAGATCTGACCTGTGGAAGAGCTCTCTGTGATGTCAGTGACCTCACTGCAAAACAGATAATCAATGTTGGCATCTGAATTCCCACATTAGGAGGAATATGGAGAAGATGTAATGCAGCATCGAGCACATTTTGTTGTGCTTTTCTTCAGCTCTGTCTCTAACCTGATGCCAGGGGATCTCTTCCAAACAGGTGGCCAAAACTTCAAGGAACTGTCCTTTTTTTTCTAATGGATGTTTGACTTAAAGCTTGCTGGGAAAACTTTTGAAGATGCATGAGCAAATTATTCACTTAAAAGTGGGAACACTCCCCACCAAATCCAACAGGGATAGGTAATTTGATAGATGAGTTCACCTAAATGATACTAGCATGTTTCTTATCTCCCTGCCATCAGGTTAAGAGCTGTTGTGCATAACTTTCTTAACCTTAACCTCATCTCTTTATCTCTCGGGACTTCAGGTTAGTACAAGGGATAAAGGAAAATCAATGCCAAGTTTGGTTCTGGTGAATGTTTATGTCTGTATGCAAAGGAAGAAGGGGGAGAGCTTGAAACCATCCCTTCCCAGTGAAAGATTTTAATTAAATTAGGTCTTAGAAATGTGGAGTGTGATCTTTGCAGTGTTTTGATTTCGCTGAAGATTATGACCAGGCTTGCCAAAACCAACGGCGAAGTCTCACATTTGTGAACTCGGCACACAGCGCCCATGAATCTGATACATCCCAAAGAAAGAGCCTGAGCGCTCCTGTTTACATTCCTAAAGTCTTTACAAACAAGGGGAACAATATCTGCTCTTTACAGCTGACCGTGGTCAGGTTCCTGTGTACAGCACGAGTGACCTTTCCGAGCTGAGCAATCTTCAGACACTCAGCGCCCAGGGCTGTGAAAAGCCCGAGGTGTATCAGCTTACCAGGAGTTCATATTTTACACCACGACTGATTTTTACTGTATCCAGCTGCTGAATATCAAATGATGGAGTTTGGGCTGTAAAAGAGGACCTTTCTCTTATGTAGGGACACAGACTCCTCCTGCTGCTGGGAAAACGTGACTGTTGTGCACAATCAAGCCGAAGTTTGTGCTGTCTCCTCTCTGACTCCTCTTTATCTGTGCTTAGCCTGTTCTCTGTATCCCTTTCCTCACCAAAGACATCTTTATGTCAGTCAAGAGAGACGTAGCAGGTGTAAGATCTCTGGATTGTGTCCAGATGGATCTGGAGTACCCCCAGGGAGGAGACCCCAGATTCTCTCTGGTCTCTGCTCAGGGCTGGGCACTGCCCAGGGCAGAAGTTCTGCCTCCTGTGCAGGGGAATTGCTGGGCTCAGTCCCTGCCCGTGGTTCTGGGGTCATTGCTGGGCCCTGCTCAGAGTCCTCTCTGCACCCAGGGACAGCCAGGGACAGCCAGGGACACCCAGGGCTCAGGCCCCTCTCAGCTGGGGCTCCTCTCCAGGCTGAGCAGCCCCAGCTCCCTCAGCCTATCCTGGGCATGGAGATGCTCCAACCCTTTTTTTCTCCACAGGACTTGGAGATGTGGCACCTTTAGCACGTCCAGTAAGTTCTTTTCATATAATCCTGAAGGTTGGAAGAGAACTTTTAGATGATCAACTCCTTTTATCCAGCTCCAAACCATTGTAAATGTGCGCACGGAGCCTGGCACAGCTCATCCTCTCTTCCCTGCTGCTCCTGGCCTTGGTGGCCCAAAGCAGCTTCTGTCAAGGAGGGTTTTGTTCATTCCCAGGGAAAAAGCCTCGAGGTCATTTTAATTTAGATGGTTTGAACACATAAAGGCAGCACATCTCAGTGCAATGATGATCTTGGGTGAGGATCTGTTTTTCTTGAGCTTGTGGGGAATACAGCAAAGTGGTGGAGGAAAACAACTGCTTGAAAAAGGTCTTTTAGCTCCTTGAACAGGGAAGGATTATGCAGGGAAGGACCAATAAACCAAGCACTCTATGGGCATTCCTTAGCTTGTTTTTGGGATTGCGCTGGCTCTTACCAAACACATTTTGCTTTCACTGTAACAGCTTTCCTACTCCAAATGCCCTGTGCTAAATCCTGCCATGCAAATAAGCATCACATCTTCATTTTCATAGAGTAATGGGCTTTTTCCATAGAAGACACCTGAAAAAGAAGGCTTTAGCTGTGTAAGCCTAATTTTAGTGTGTTGATGGATCTTCTGGAAACAGAAGTCAGAGCAACAGCCAAGTTTGCAGCTTGGCTCAGAGTTTATTTTCTGCTAAAAGAAACATGAAAACAAATATAGAAAATGTGTAATCTAGATTCTGTTATAGAATTCAGATACGCAGCTATTACAGGGAGATAATTAATGTATCAGGCTATCAGTGAGGGCTGCTCTGCTTCTCAAAACCTGAGTGTTACTGGTTGGGGGGAGCCAGATAATGATAAAAACATCCTGTGAGACTGTAACCCAAGCATTCTGGTGGTTGAACTTGAGGAAAGGGCACATATTATCAGCTGTATTTTGTTCTCAATTCACTCCAGGAGACAGTGAGAAAAGTGGTCTAAAAAGGAGCGATCAATAATTTGTATAGTGAACACAGTGTGCCGTTAAGAGGTCTAATCTTTAGATCTCTTCAAACATCAGGTGAGACAGCAGAGCCATGACTACCAAGGAGGAAGCAACCTGAGGTGCAATTCATGAGAACAAAGGCTAGGTCACAGAGCCTGGCTGGTCATTTGTAGAGAGTTTGTTACAAGAAAAGCTTGTGTAGGGAGGAATTGATCCAGCCACAGAGCCATGAACACCTTCTGTGGGGTATTTGCTCCCGTGAACCCTCCTGCAGTCCAGTTTTGGGTTGCAGATCAGAACTAGAGGTTTCCAGCTCCTGAAGCTGCTGATTGCCTTTCCCAGCTTGCTGAAGTCCCTGAAATGCTGGAAAGAGCTGCTTGGGGGATATTCATACAATCAGAATATCCTGAGGTGGAGGGGACCCGCGGGGATCATTGAGTCCAGCTCCTGGTCCTGTTTGGGACACCCCAACAATTCCACCCTGTGCCTGGGAGCGTTTTCCAAGCTCTTCTTGGTCTCTGCAGGCTTGTGCCATTAACAATTCCTTGGGGAACCTGTTCCAGTGCCTGACCACCCACTGGGGAAGAATATTCTGCCAACAAATGACCTCGATCAACCAAGAAGAGGCACTTTTAGAGGTCCTGGTATTTGAAAGGAAAGCACAATGCAGTAATTCCTGTGTCAGTGTTTCTGCAACACAACAAAGAAATAAAGTTCCTTGGTGTTACAGAGAATACAAGGTAAGAGACACCAGTTCAGGTTTGAAGGTTGAACTAGGCTTTGCCATTCTTAATTAATCTGTTGAGTAATTTCACAGAATCATAGACCAGTCGAGCTCCACCAGGCCAGAAAGGGCCGTTGGAATCACTGAAGGTGTAACGTGAACCATAAGATTTTCCAGAATTGCAGAATTTGTTTGAACGGAATTAGAATTTAATTTAATTAAGTTAATCTTTTAGAGGGAAAACTTCATCTCAGTTTCAAACCAATGGGTTCAACTCTGTGAGGGAATAGTCTAGGGAAGAATTTTTCTTGAGCAAAGGACCAAGTAACTTGAATAGCAATGATATTGCCTTGGTCTCCTTGTGCTATTTAAGTGGTGATTAGGTCTGAACTTGACTTTTAAGGCAAAAAAAATACACTTCCAGGGGTGACTCCCTGAGTGAGAAGAGCTTTCAGTACTGTAGGTCTGAGTAGATTAACAGACTGTCTATAAAATGAGGGAAGAAAATAAGAAGGGAAAGAGGAAAAAGCCAAGGAGAGAGTAAAACTTGGAATTGGAAAAACAATTCCTGTTCCAGATGAAACATTTCATTATGTATGATGGGTTTAAAGGCAGTTTGCCTGATGACTTTGTATTTAACAAGGCATTGTGTGAAACATGGCATTGTTCCTTACAGGAAATAAAGAACAAGAAGTCTCCTTATTTCTTCCATACTCGTGTTGAAAGGGGTATGAAGTTGTGATGGGGAAGTAATCACTCCAAAGCACAGCAACCTTGAGGTATTTCCTTTTAGAGCTGTGCAGCTTCGTCTACAAATGAGGCTGCTTGGGCTGGAAGGATGTTCTGACTCCCACAAATTGAGCCTGGGTTTATTTATTTATTTTTTTAAAATGTAAGTTTTTATTAAGTATCTTTAGTGCATTGACATAATTCAAACCTTTGCTTTTAGGGATGTTTTAACACCCCTCTGGGGAGAGCTTGGGCCAAAACCTGAAAGTGCTGAGTATCTGCTACCACATCCAAATTCACACTTCTCACTTTCTATGCTTTGCTCCAGAAGTTTTATGCTTGAGCCTTCTCATTGTCATACTCCACTGCTAACTCAGCTGGACTGAATGCAGAAAACAAAATCCCAGATTATTCTGAGTTGGAAGGGACCTAAAGGAGCATCAAAGTCCAGCTCCTGAAAATCCTACAAGACCTGTGGAATGGTGGAGGAATTGTGGACTTGGCTGAGCAAACAAAGAGAGGATGTCCTAAACTTTGGGCTCTTGGGCTGAGGGTGGCCAATGCCACAAGCTGGGTGGTGTCCTGAGTGTCTCATATCCTGAATATCTCATATCCTGAATATCTCATACCCCGAGTCCTGATTTCTACTGTTCAGTTTGAGGAAACACCTCACTGACAGGTTTGAAGAATATATCCCCCAAAATGACGTTTTTCTAGAAATTACTTGTTTGGGGTTTTGTCTAGTTAAAACTTGAGCAGTCTGTGAATAATTCTTCCTGCTCAGCTGGGCTTGGTCTCCACCTGCTCCTGATATGCTTTCAGGCAGTAGATCAGGGCAGGAGCTTTGCAGGAGTGGAGGCAAAGAACTGATGGGAGTTTCCACTTCATTTTTCCTCCCTTTTTCTTTTCCTGTTACTGAAGGTTTTATTATTATTATTAATATTTGGAGATTTTTTTTATTAATCACTGACAAGATTTTTCTACATTTTTCCGTCCAATTCGGTCCAAAATTTGGTGTCTGCACTTTGTTGCTGTGCTTTCCTTGTGCTGGCTGCAGAGCACAGAGCATTTGGAGAGCAAACTTTGCTGAAGAGGGAGCCTGAAACAGCTGCCAGGGCTGACAACTGAAAGGCACAAGTGGGGACAAAGCCGAGCAGACGGAGCGGAGCGATGTGGGAACATTAACACTTGGGAGGCACTCTCTTCCTCCCTCCCCTCATTCTGAAGAAGGGAAAGAAGCTGGGTCTTTGTCCAAAAAAACACTTTAGTGTTTGTGTGACCTTAAAACACAAGAAAAGATTCATCCATTCCTATGGTTTTCTGTTACTTGGATGTGCATTTAAGGGGATAAATGTTCATCTCTTTCATCCTGTACTTAAGGAAGATGAACTGTGTTTTTCACTCCCTGAAAATACGAAAATCTGTCTGTTATGTCACAGCTGTGCCAGCAGATTTCCAGGAAACCCAACGCGGTGCGTTCGTGTTTAGTATTCGGGAGGTTGCACCACCCCTTGATTAGCAGGGAAAGTTATCACGTGGAAAAAGTGTGCAGAGATTGTTTTAATCTCATCTTGCACCGGATTGAGAAAGGAGAAGGATTAAAGTGTCTTAACCATAAAGCTTGGCAGCAATTGTGGAGAGCAAAAATGAAAATAGTTGAAGAGAGCAGCGCAGGCAATAACTCACTTGGGGGGTCGGCAGAGGACCAGAAGAAGTGGCCAGACTGACATTGCTTGGTTTTATTAACTCATCCATAATTAGCCCATAGCTTAGATACAATTTAGCTTGTGCCATATGGGCTAATATAGTGCTGAAAGTTACCCCCCATGCAGGTGACAGTCTGTCACGCTGAAGGAAGATTAGCATAAAACAAACAACAATGCACCCTTAATGACAGTGGCACCATTTGCCACGCCATACTTGAGGATGGGGGAGCACAGCCATTATAACCCAATCTTCAAGATTTTATTAAGTAGAAATAAAAGCACTGTGCATACAGACCCCCTCCCTTATAGCCCAGTGAATCCTTCCTTCAACTTGCAGGCAAATCCGTTGTGTATTAGTTTGTTTTTTTTTTTAAGATAATATTTTTTTTAAATTGTAAAAATACCTAATGTAGGTATTTATTCACAGCTTTGCTAGTATTCCTTGGAACAGTGTGTAGAATTAGCTGTTCTAAGTGAAACGTGTTGGGCAAATGCATCCTGATGGTTTGTGCCTTGATAAAGGTGGAACAGAGTTGTTCTTAAACTGAAATAAAAATGAGAACACTCCACTCTATGTGCTCATCAACCCAATTAGAACTTTTCAGAGTAGATATGAATCTAACAATGGCATAACTGAAGGCGGCCCATGTTGTGTGAGGAAAATTTATCCTACAAAGAAAGTGAGCCACTGTCTTTGGTGATTCCCTCTTTTTTAATAGGAATTGCTCCGTTAAAATGATCCCCACGCGTTGTTGATCCGTCCTGCACTTATGGTAATTTGCCTACGTATTGCCAATGTTTTCCTTTTTAAATCAAGGAGGAAATTTGGTGCCAGAGCCTTTCCCAAACTGTGCTGAGCCCCTGACACAAAGCAGCAGAAGCCATTAGCATTCTCAGTTAAGGCTGATCAGTCGTGCTGTTGAACCATTTCTTCTCTTCCTCCCAACATATTTGCTTTCCTGTATTTCCCAGATAAAAGGGAAGCTCCCCCTCCCCTAAGTTTTCCAGACTTTTCTTTTGAAAGGCAGCCTGCTCATTTTAAATATTTTAAATGAAATGAGTTTTGCTATGCAGACAGGAGCTGGCTTTTTTTTTTTTTTTTCTCCCAGCTCTCATCGGCTATTTATGTGACTCCATGGTTTTCAAATGGTATAATGCTGGAGGATGCCAAATGTCCTGCCATTTAATAACCAGTAGCATACAGAGCTCTTTTCAAAATGCCACTGCTCTGAGCATCTGTTGTTATTAAGTAAGATGATCAAATTTTGTGCAGGACTTCAATTTTGCTTTTCACATCACTTATAGAGCAAGAATAATATGCAGTCTGTGTATAGAACTAATGTGTTGGGCTCATTGAGCCAATTGCTGGGTTTTGTGTTCTGCTTTATTGCAGACTGTAAAATAAACTTTGGCCTTTTTTTAATAAATGTTATAAAAATGCTCTGTGAATCAGGAGAGTGTCAGCAATTAAAGCCATTTAACATCATAATAATTAAAAATGCAATACTCCAGCATAGTCAGCGCTGGTTCACATAAAAAGCCACATTGTTGGTCCTTAATAATTACATTATTTGACAGACACGCTGAAGAAGAGGGAAAGGTGCACGTTGTTAGTATCAGATGAGCAGCTAATCCTTATTGTTCCTGGAAATTGCTGTAGCATCCTTTGCTCTCCCTGTTTGCAGCTAACAGATGTGCAGGAATGTCCTGGGCTCGGCATTGCTTTTCTCTCCAGCAGAATCTGACTGACAGCACCACCACCAGGGAACAGCTGGGCCCAGGCACATCACATTCTGCTGGTCGGGAGAGAAGCTGATTAGGCTATGGAGTACCTAATTGGGTAAGATGCCCCTCATTTTCCAACGATAAAATTCAGAGAGTGTAGAGCAGAGGAGAGCGGCCGGGCTGGGAAGAGCCGCGTGTTTGTCCCGCAGCACAACTGTACCTTTCAAATGAGCGAGGTTTTTACAGCTGTGGTTTGGGGCTGTGCCCGAGCTCAGCCTTGTGCAGGGCCAAATTTTTGAGAAGAGATTTAACTCAGGCATAATAACATTGAAATTACACCCCTGCATCTCAGCCCGTCCCCCCTGCTTTTCCTAAATCTGCACAGGCAGAAGGGCAGCTTTCCCCGCGGCGCTCATTTTTGTCATGGAAAAATGAAGCAAAAGGGGAAAAAGAAGCACAGATTTACAGATTTAGGTATTTTTTTTCCCACGAATATTGGAGATGTGGGATTATGCCCCAGTTTAATTGAATTATCCCCCAGTTTAATTGCATTGTAGGTGCTATAGAACCAATGTCATCTTCAGGTGAGAGAGAGAGGTTTTGGCTGCAGGATTGTGGATCCCAACATATCCTAAAGAGAATGGGGCCTAAGGAGGTTTTAGAGGAGCATCCTCATTCTGACCTTTGGAAGTCCTGGAAAACAGAAAGTGAAAATTGACTTTAAACATCCTGAGGAGGCAATTTGTTTTCTCTGTTTTCCTGGGGTGTCCAAGAGCTGTCTCTATTTCTCTGTCTGTCTCTGGAAATATCCCCAGGCTGTGGCACATTGTTTTTTTGATTTTTGGGGTTTTTTTGTTTGTTTTGTTTTTTTTTTTTTACTCTAGTTTCAAGCCTGTTAAGGTTGGGTTTTTTAACTTTATTTATTTCAGACACCCCAAGCTTGGACTGCAGCAATGGAGACTCAGTGTCCTTTCAATAAAAAGTGCTGAAAGGAACTTCCAGCCAGATCTTACAAGGCCTTGTATCAAGTACCAGTGATACTGGGAATATTCTCAACTTCAATAAAGTCAGCTGGCATGAAAATCTAATTTCTCTGATTTTTCTTTTATGAAACATGCAGATATGGTTCTTGGGGACAAGGTTTAGTGGTGGGTTAATGGCTGGACTTGATGATCTTAGAGGTATTTTCCCTAATGATTCTATGATTTTCTGATTTTTTTCCTTCACCTTGTATATTCTGAATTGATTTTAGTCACCTCTTGCAAGTAGTATTTGCTGTTCTCCAGGGTAACCAGTGATTCAGCATACAAGTTTGGTGCTGGGAAATAATGAAGATTTGGGAAGTTCACAATCTGTGAGTTAAATAATGTCAAAACTCTCCTGAAGCCAAACAAATAAAAATTTCCTGAGGACTTGGTGAGTTGTTTTTTACATCTTCACAGGTGTTGTCTGCAGGACCTTTGTCAGATTTGTTCTTCCCAAGGTCTGGAGTGATGGGATGAGCCCATCCAGTGGCCAGCAGCAATGCTTCCAGTGAAGTTTTGGGGCAAAGGAGCACATCCCCACAACCACTTACAGGTATTTTAAAAGCAGTGAAAGCACCTGAAAGGCCAGAGCCCCACAAAAACCTTTCCACCTTAGATGTAATTTGTATGTGTGAACTATTTCAGTTCAAATATTAACCCTAGATTTTAAACAGATTATAATTTTGGAAGGAAACAGCCATAATTGCAGGACAGAAGGGGATTTGAGTTGCAGTTCTGGACATGAGTCTTGAGCACCTGAAGAGTCTTTAGGTGAACGTATAAAAGGAGCACATTATCCCCTGATTAACCTGAATCAAATAATGGAAATAGAATTCCATCTGCCATCGAAATCACAAATAATAACTACATTAGTAAATCAATAAACTGAGTACAACAATGAATTTTGGATCTTGTGTTGTGAGTAGAGGCAGCTCTTTCTTTGGGACATATTAAACCATGTTCACAGCACATTCCTTTTGGGTTTCCTAATAGGTGATCTGTTTCTTTTTCAGGAAGTTCACATGAAGTTTCTGAACCTCCACTTTGCCCCCTGGGGAAAAGGAGCCCGGAAATAAGGTGAAAGTGTTCTGAAAGAAACGAGGAAATCTCAAAAGGAAAAAAAAAATCTCGCACATTATAGAGATCCTGGTAAATAAAATATAACCAAGGAGCAGCATGGGAAGCATTTAACCCAGTGCACTCCAATTTTGCTGTGCTGCCAGCACACAGAATGAGGGATGAGGAATGTCAGGGAGGATGGGCCTGTGTATTAGTGACATCAAATTCCATAGGAATGTTAATGATTAACAATAAAATAACAGACAATGTATTGCAGCAGGGACAAAAGGATAAAATCAGTGGTAGTTGAGGCATGCGTGCATGGAGTTCATGGCAGCTGATCCTGTACATGGATTAAAATTAATGTTTCAGTAAGAAAAATAACACAAATTCTTTGAAGATTCAGTTTTGGAAAGCTGTGGCAGCTCAAGAAACTTCTGTTGTACAATTCTGTGTTTGTATGGCCAATGAAATTCCAGAAGCTCCTTTGGTCTACAAGAAACATGAAAGAGAACTTTATGTTCTTAATTTATGCTTTGGAACATCTGTAGGACCAGATCCAGAGGTCCCGTGGGAGACCTGGTCTGATGAGACCAAACTGGACCCTGCACCTTTTGAGTTTCTTCCAAATGTGCTTACAAAATCAGAGGTTTTTTGCCTCAGATTTGAAAAATGACATCTTCATCCCAGTCCATGATCTCTGCCTTGAAACACAATGGGCCATGAAGGAGGCGAGGAGTTCCTGTAAATGTGAAGAACCTTAAAACCCATCCCGTTCCACCCCCTGCCATGGCAGGGACACCTTCCACTGCCCCAGGCTGCTCCAAGCCCTGTCCAGCCTGGCCTTGGACACTTCAGGGATGGGACAGCCTCAACTTTTCCCTGCCTGGCTTGGCTCCATCATTCTGGTGTCCTCCTGCTGTTCTTGCCAACAGGGAAACCCCAGAATCCTCCAGCCCTTTATACCTCTCTGTAGCTTGCACAAATCTCCTGAGTGTTCATGTTCACCACGAACTTCTGTACCTCTTATAAATTATTTTTTTGCCCATTGTCAAGATTTGGAAATGATTTATTGGTGCAGTTTTTGCAGCAGGACTGAAGCCTCTGTGGCCTCTCTAGTTAAATTCCACGCAGACTGTCTTGGCCTGCTCAAAACCCACGCCGCCCCTGTCTTGGCGTTTCTAGCACGGCTGGGTTTTTATGAACTGCTTCAGTAAAGCTGATATTTTTAAATATGATTTTTCACAGACTTATAGAATTCCCACCAGGATCATCCAGTCCAGCTCCTGGCCCTGCACAGACACCCCAGAATCCCACCCTGGGCATCCCTGGCATCATTCCTGGAGCTCTGGCAGCCCTGGGGCTGTGCCCATTCCCCGGGGAGCCTGGGCAGTGCCCAGAACCCTCTGGGGGAAGAACCTTTCCCTGATATCCACCCTAGACCTGCCTACAGAAATATTAAAATTAGACATGCACAGTTACACTTGTGCATCAGAATTTCTGCCACTCCTTTATTGCAAAGCTGCAGAAGGAATAGGACGAGCATTTTCTTGGCTCATCATGGAAATAGGTCTGCTTTTAAAAAAGGGATTTTGGCTACTTTTTGGGCACCTCTTGCTTGAAAGAACTTCCCTCTAAATTGCTCCTGTAGCCAGCACCGGTTCCTGCTATTCCTTCCCCACCTTCCAGGCACTAATGCTTCAGCTCCCATTCCCTTTCTCCCAAGCCAGTTTCACAAGTACTGACAGGCTGACTGAATTTAGAGGACACGAGAAATCTTGACATTCAACTTGTCAACATTTCTGTCGCTGAGCCTCTGTTCCCATGACTTATTTTTTAATGCAAATCAGAAGATGATTAGCTGTTTTCTCTCCTCATTGTGTTTATTTTTGCTTGTTCTTTGGGCTGTTTTTCATGCCTCATCTTGGCTGAATTCTCTCCCATATTTCTCCCTTCCTGTGCATTTCTGCTCTTGCTCTGTTCTCTGCCCTTTGTTCTCAGTCACTGTTTTCCCCCCTTTTCCCTTTTGTGCCTCTCTTACATATTTTGTGGCGCTCTATCATCTCTGTTCTTTGTCTTTACTTTTCTTTGTCTTTTCATTTTGCCTATCTTTGTTCTGTGTCCTCTTTGGTGTCTCCCTGTTCTTTGTCTTCTCTTTTTCCTTGTTCTTTCTTTTCCTCTGTCTGTCTCTTTTTATGATTCCCTTTTATCTTCGTTGTGTTCTGAGTAGGTTTGTCTTGATCTTTGTCTTTGCAGAGAACGTGCTCAAAGGAAGACAAAACACGCCATTCAAACAGAAATTGCTTATTAATTACAACATGGACACACTGCTGAAACCCAAGCCTCCCACAAAGCCAGCAAACCAGCTCACGGGAATTTTCAGCTCATCCTGAATTTTTCTGGGCATCTGGGCTGCTCATAGGGTTGAGCACCCAGCACCTAAACCCCATCCTACTCCACTTTCCTGTCTCTGACTTGCAGCCCATAAATCCATCCTAAACTTTATCACTGACCCATGAAGACTTAGGTGCAAAATAACCAAAGTTTGGTATCTTGCTATGCAGCAGCTATGAGTAAAAATGTGTATTTTGGTCTCCAGCATGGAATCCACACAATCTCCATGTCCCAAGTGTTCCCCTTCCTCCTGTGGTGAGGGGTATAATTTACTGCAGATGTCTCTGACCTACATCATCAGCTCCAAGTTATCAGTTGCTGCTAGAAGAAATGGTTTAATTTACTAACCAGCTCTGCTGGGAATGGGTATCTGCTGCAGCCATGTGAAAGGCAGGATTTTGTGGTGCTCCTGGTGCACAGCCCTGAGTTATTGTTGTCAATTCTTTCATATTTGAAAAACAAAACATCTTAAAAATGTGGAAACAGGAAAATCACAGGCAGAGGTATTTTGTTAAAGGAAGTTCTTTTTTGGTCCTGAAATAAATCTTTCTGTGATCTCTTTGAGCTTTGAAAAGATTACTATGATCTCAAAGTTTAAGCCCAGAAAGGAAAAGTTCACATTAAAAAAAAAAAAAAAAGTTTAGCTTTTTGTTCATTTTCCCACCCATTTCTCCCCTCTAATAATTCATGGAAATCTCTCTGCATGCGTGATATTTCATTAATCCTCATTAAAGCCTTGGCTGAAAAACAAACCCCAGATCTTGGAGTTTGCCCTGTTGCTGCTTTCACATTCTTTACTTTTTCTTCCTTCATTTCCTTGTCCTCAGGAGGAACCTGAGAGCCACGTCAGCTTGTCAAAGTGCAGAATGGATGAGCTGGGGGAAATTCCCCAAGGGAAGAGGGGCTGGGGGCTCTGAGGACCCTGCTGCAGCCTGTGCTGGGTCACCATTTCCCAGGGATTCAAGGGGCCTTTCCCGCCCTGCCTGCCTTTCCAGGCTGCTTCTCTCTGCCCAAACCTTTGCTGTTAAATTGTCGCTCTCCTGGCCAGGCTGTGGTATATAAATAGAAATCTCATATCTTTCACCTGCTGTGCTCTGGGGAAGCCCCAGCACACCCAGCACATCACAGACCTCTGCAAACCGGCTGTAGGACCCGGCCACAATATTGCAACAAATAACCTGGCTCTGATGTGAATTGTGCTGGAACTGGGAAGTGCTGCAGGTTCCCCAGAGGCTGCAAATTGAGCCAAGCCCAGGTTGGGTTCTTTGTGCTGCTTCCTCCCCGTCACTAGCAGCATCCCTCGCTGTGGTGGTGGATGCAGAAGTGGGATGGGGTCTCTTCCCACCTCTTCCCATTGTGGTTTGGGCATGGAGGTGCTGGGGAAGGGCTGTGGGGATCAGGAGGTTCTCCCATCCCCTACAAGCTGAAGGGATGTTCCCCTGCTGCTCCTGGCATGTGTATTTTTGAGGAAGCACAGGTGATCTCCCATTCTGCATAAATATGCAGGAATTACAGGTTTCCCAGGCTAGATATTTTTTGTCTTAATAATGTTGATTTAAATTTTACTTAAATATTAATCAAGCGATTTAAGACCAGGCCATTTAGGCCAAATGTACATTAAAATTCCCCTTCTACTTTCCCTCTTTTTAAATCCTCCTCCTTCAGTTTATTCCCTGAGGGAGGGTTTGGTTCCTGAACTCATTGTGAGATCTTCAAACACATAATAAGAATTAATCACCAT
Organism: Motacilla alba alba; assembly: GCF_015832195.1. Taxonomy (NCBI): domain Eukaryota; kingdom Metazoa; phylum Chordata; class Aves; order Passeriformes; family Motacillidae; genus Motacilla; species Motacilla alba. The sequence goes on from NC_052021.1 coordinate 34,141,546, forward strand.
TAGTCCTCTATTTTAACAGCTGCTTCCTACCCCCCAAACCAGTACAGCTGCAAACTTCCCTCCCTCCGCCGACACCGTAATCCCATTACAGCTGCAAACTTCCACACGGAAAAAAAAAAAAAACAAAACCAAAAAACCAACCAGGTTTAAGCTGATTTTGAAACAACTCACATTTGTAATTGCTCAGGTCTGGGTGTGAAGTGGGTGATGCAGCTCCTGGCTGGTGGGAGCTGGAGGAGCTTCGTCCTTCCCAATCATGAAGCCACCACGCTTGGCGTCACCACGGGAGGTGCAAACCCCACCTCAAAGCAAACCCTGTCATTTGCATCAACCACTGTTTGTGTCTTCACATTCCCAGGAAAACAAGTATGGTTTATTTATTAACAATGAGAAGATATTTGCCTGCATGTGGAAATCTCCCTTTTCCTCCTTGTACTTTCTCCATTCTGCCCTTAGATTGTAATTATTTTATTTTTCTACTTTTTAGCATTAAGGTTTCAGATAGATAATTATTTTGCTTAATAGTAAATTTCACTGCAACGTGCCCAGAGGGATCTGAAATAAAAGGTATTTAAAAATCTACCATGTTAGAAAAGTAAAATAATTTCAGCTAATGAGATTATCAAGGATAATCGGTTTACAAAGGCCCATTATGCGACAGATTCATTGATGTCTTAAAACAGAAAAGGAGAATCCTATTTATTTTTTGAAATGGTGTAGAATAAATTGCTTTTCGGAATGTAAAAGGCTGGTTTTCATATATTTTTTTAAAATGTGATGATTTCTGCAGCCCCATCTGCTGTTCAGTTTCAGAAGTAGCCTGAGGAAGATTTGGTGAAATGCACGTTTTTCTGTGGAAAATTGGTGATAGATAACACTTGACCTGTGGATTTGGCTGAATATCATAAGGAAGGGCTTAATCTCTTTCAGAGTTTGTGGGAAGAAGTTGAAGGGGAGGGATGGGAGTTCCCACTTTCATTCATGCATGACTGGGGATGTGTTGTGGAGAAGGAGAAGGAGGAAGAGGAGTAGAGGTCAGGGTTAGTGGTTGGTGTTGCTGGAGTAACCATGGACGCCCTACTAACGCAGCTGTTTCCTTATCCCAGCAAGCTCAAATGGCTCCAGGAGAAATGGGGTGGGATGCTCCAGGAGAACACAGGTCATTCCAAGGCCGACATCTCTGCAGGGCACAGAGTAGGGTCATTTTGAAGGTATGAAATTTCACTGGGACATTTTCCTTCCATTTTCCCCCTGAACTTCTCTACACACTGGCTTTGTCTGCTTGCAGAGGCAGAAGTGTTGATTTGGCCCAAGAAGAGTCGAAAGATGCTCCAACTCTATGGCAGTCTTGTAACACTCAAGCCGGACCGTAGACCTGGCCCTCATAAATGAGCAAAATCATTAATTGCTTTGTTACATAAATTAAAATTCATGTGTACAAAGGCTGCAGCATTGAAAAAAAAAAACAAAACAAAACCAAAAACCAAAGGAAAACTATCATAATGTCTATTTGTCTATTTTATCTATTGTGGTTTATTGTTTAGATCATATCTGGAATGCGCCTGGTGTGGTTTGGACACGGAGTCTCTTCCAGCACTTTTGCTCCATGATGATGTGGAAGGTGACTCTTCAGTAAGTAACACCAAATGATTTCAGACTTGCATAAATAATACACATGTTCTGTCTCCTGTGATGGAATGATGAATAGCATTGAGAGTGATTGATTTGCCGACACGTGGCGGGGGCTGGAACAGTCCGTACTGTCCTTGGATGCCTCACACCGGTCCTACCTCTCCCACAGCTTTGTTTCCCATGGGAGTGGGGTTCTCCAGCCCCATGTGAATGCCAGGTCTTGGCTTGGCCATTGAGAGGGATGATGGGGACACACAAATTGAGCCCATTCTCACCACGGTGTCCTCTGCCTGTACCTGCCTCACATATGGAGACTTAGTCCCCCCAAAATGTGACTTTTGTACAACCTCTTCTGCTGCAGCTCAATCCTCTGCTTAAAAGGATAACTCTCTTTTTTTTTTTTTCCTTTAATATTTAGCAGAAAATAATTCTGCAATGAGCTTTATTGAAGCAGCAGGATAGATTAAAAACTGAAATATGTTTAGCAAGATTTGGGGGGAAGGCTGGAGTAATTAATTTTCAATAATACCTGGCATTTCCAGAACTCCTTTCATCCCAAGATCACCAAACAGTTTACAGACATTAATTAATTAAAGCATTATGATGCCCCAGTGTGGGGCCATCGCCGGCATGTCTGACTCAGACAACTCCCTCCAATTCCCTGGACAGCCGAGCAGTATCCGCTCCTCTGCCTGCACCAGGGCTATTCTTCTGAGCAAATACTGCTCAGCTTTCCCAAGCTTTGCACTCTGTGGCCCTATGTAAATATTTTCCAATAAGTTCGATTATTTGTCTTTTATTCTCTATCAGGAAAACCCCAAATATCTCCGTAATAAAATTTCCAGCGCGTGTTTACATGAGGGCAGTTCGGATGATTAGTTTCTGATTCAGCTGCCCATTAAAACATCCCCGCTCCTGGAAAACTCCCTTTGCAGGCTGGGAGCTGGACGTGCATTTTAAACTTGGATCTTGGGGTGGGTGCAGTAAGCACACGGGGAAAGAGGAGAGGGGTGCAAATAACGTCACACTCCTGGAAATCCCCTGTGAAGTGTAAGTTGGGTGAAATCTCATGAAAGCTGTAGATTGTCCAAACTTTCTCCAGTCCGATGATTTGATTCATGAACGCGTAAATAGATAGATAGCTAGATCCATCACGGGGGTCCCTGGGGAGCCATGGAATGGTGTTTGTGATTGGAAAAATATTATAAAAGAGCTCACGTATAGCCAATAGTTGGGCAGCTTTGTAGCGCCAAGATAAATAGGAAAGAAATGACATTTCATGATCGCATTTTTAAAGGACGTCGTAAGTTACCAAAGCAGGAGAAATGGACGTGCTGGAGTGATGGAGCTGCATTCCCATGTGGCAGTGCTGCCATCTGGGCCCTGAGCCCCTCAACCCACAGCAGCGTGGCACTGCATTCATGGGGAATCACAGAATTGTTAAGGTGGGAAAAGATCTCCAGGACCATCAAGTCCAACCGGTGCCTGATCCCCACCTTGTCGCCCACCCCAGAGCTCTGGGTGCCACATCCAGCTGTTCCTTGGACTCCACCACCTCTCTGAGCAGTCCATTCCAATGCCTGGCAACCCTTTCCATGAAGAATTCTTGCTGATGTTAAAGCTGAACCCCCTCTAAATGACCGTACCTTGATGTTTGACCCCACCTTAGCTGTGGGATGGGTGCTTCCTTTGGCCTAAGACCTTCCAGTTTAGTTGGGATATTCAAGAATCAGCCTTGAAGGCTGTGTTTATAATGGAAGAGTGAATTAAAAAAAAAAAAAAAGAAAAAAAAAAAGAAAAAAAAAAGAAAAAAAAAAGAAAAAAAAAAGAAAAAAAATTGTGGTTTGTTTGTTTGTTTGTTTATTTGTTTGTTGGATTGGCTGTTTTCCCAAAACCAAATGAAAAACAGTATAAAAATAAGAAGTCCCTTTCATTATCTGTGGTCTGACCATGGTTTTTCCTGGTTAGGTTGGCCACCTCCAAGTTTCCCTTTATTCCAACTTGGAACCATGGTGGAGAAGAGACACTAAATATGGGGCAGGAGGCACATGGAGCCAAATCCCCAGTGCCACCATGAATCCATGACCCGAGCCATTCCTGTCACATGTCACCTCAACCCATCCATCCACCAGCCTGCAAAGAGAAATGTCAGGGTGTGCTGGGGAAGGGGACGCCCATGGAGCAGCCTCCGGTTTGGGAAGGAGGGAGCTGGGAATGCTGCCCTCCTCCCTGCTTGTTTACCCTATGGCAAGTGCATCTTTGGGGAGCGCTGTGACTCCGAGATATGAGAAGAAATTCTTCAGTAAACACAAGTGACATTTGGCATATAAATAAGTTAGGGAATACTCCTGCGCAAGCAGTGCAGGTCAACAGTGATCTTTTATCTCCTGGAGTAGAGTCGGCTCCTTTGGAAATGGAAAAAAAGTGCAAAGTGCTTGGGGAAGGGGTGGCAGAATGGAGAATCCTGGTCCTGGTCCAGAGTGAGTGGCTTCACTCCTCAGCCCTATTGGTCCTGGGAAAATCCAGGGTGTGTCAGATGGATTTCTCCATAACTTTTTTTTTTCTATTATTCTTCCCCTATTTTCTCTAATTTTTAAAATTTCTTCTTTTTTTCTTTTTTCTTTTAATTTCTCTTTTTTTTCCTCCTTTTTCTTTTTTTTTTATTTTTCTCATATTTTTTCCCTCCTTTTTTATTTTCTTTTAAAAATTACGATTAATGTATAACAGAGCCCTTTGGAGAGTAAATACTGATTTGCAATAACACAGTAAACAAATAACAGGGGAACAGGCATGGAGCCTGTATATCCATACATCCATAAAATCCTTTGCATCCACACATGCGCACCCGTGTTCTTATTGTGTAGGTTTAGCTGAGGGGATTTACCTCCTTTTTAATATTTTTGAAGGCTGCTTTATGATCCTGTTGACCTGCTATTAGCAAAAGCTTAGCTTTCAACAAAGGTAATTAAATTATAAAATCACTGCTGCAATCATCAAACTACTCATAAAACAAGAAATGAAAAAAAAATACCCTGAAATAAAAATCTTGCAGGCTTCTCTCCTCATGTAATATTGCTCCCTGATGTTAATTACATTTAAATGGGAGAGTACTATTTTGGTATCATTCATACGCCTCCAAAAGTACTTTCCAGTTTATCATACCTGTCAACCCCAGTGCATCACAGGCTAATACTTTATTAAGAAAAAAATCATTAGGGAGCTGCTGATCCCATTTAAGTACATTGGGCAGAATGTAAGACTAATTAAAAAGCATATTTTTACATTATTAATTTCTGAGTTTCACACTTAATGAATGTGAAATGACAGGGCTACTATTTTTATATTCAGGCTCTCTGGGCTCTTCAGCCAGGGGAATTCAATTCTGGGGATTTTTTGCAAAGATGCTTCTTGGGAGATTTGTTTTCAAGAACAGCTAAGCTTTTTTAGCTGTGCCTTTTTCTGGGAAATTATACTAAAGCATATTACAGCCACTTAAAAGAGTAGTTAAATAGATGTTGTGTTGGGTTTTTTTCATCACACTGCTATAAAAGTATTTTAGATGAGGTATAAAATATGGTTTTTAAATGATATTATGATTTGCAAACACTAAAAAATAATTGCGGTGGAGTTGAGAGAGAGCAAAAACATCTAATCTTTATTGTGTAAGACAATGTGATAAAATATTTTACAGCCAAAAGCTCATTTTGCATCTGGAAAATTGTGTAAACTGATGGGGGGGGGGGGAGAGAGAGAAATCTCATTAAAACTAAAGGTTATTTTTAATATTCTTCAAACAAAGCAACACTTCTAACTGCATCTCCCCTCCTCATATTTATTAAATTAGACAATTGTACGAACGCCTGACGTTGTATTTAAATAAAGACATAAAATGACAGAGAGCGTGGGGCGAGGCTGGGGACGGGGCTGGGAGCAGCGGGCGCTGGGAGGGAGCTCCACACCCGGGAATGTGGGGCTGTGGAGGGCCGGGGGTGCCGTTCCAGCCCTTGGGAGCGTTGGGTGTCGCGGAGCCCCGAGCCTGGCACCGTGTCCCCGCCAGCCGCGGCACTGCCACTTTTATAGGGCTCTGCAAGGAGGAGTGGAGAGAAACACGGATTTTTTTTTTTTTCCTTCCTTCTCTCTCTCCTTCTTTTTTTTTTTTTTTCCAAATGTGCTTACAATTACCTCTCTGTATTTTTATTGTCTTTTTGCTAACCACAAAACTCACACTGGAGGCAAATCTTAACGGCTGAGGCTTTCCTCGTGTAAATATTAGGAAATTACATTTGTACAAACTGCGCGGCTTTGTAAAGGGCGCTGGAGCCACTCCAACACAAATTAATCAGGATAAAGTTGCTCTATGTTCAACATGACCATAGTTTATTTTCTTAAAGTATTAATTTGTCAACAGCTTTCCTGCCTCGCTGTGACTCATGTGGATGGCATTGAGGGAAGACACAGATGCAATCTTGCTGCTATACCTTGTGGTTTTAGGAACCAGCTCCAGTTAATCAAACCATAATTGTGTTTAATTCCTCAAAATTTGTTTTCCCACCAAAGTCAAACGACTGAAATATGAATATGAACCTGTGTTTAAATATTGTCTTCCCTAAAAAAAAAAAAAAAAAAAAAAATAAAAGGCATGAAACTATTTTAACTGTTTGCTAAACAATTTTTACTTCCAAGTCCTTCCCTCCTCTGTTGTTTCCCCCCTCCCTTAGCCCCAAAATAAATAAATAAGCTCTGGCAGTAGCTTTTCAGCTGGTGTCCTTTGCTTTTTCCCCTCCTCAGCCTTCCCCAGTGCTGAAAGCATTGCTTTCCACATGTGCCCCCTCCTTCCTCTGCCTTCACTTGCTGCTTATTATATCCCCCCATTTTTAATTATATCTTGATTTTCGTAAAATGATAATTTGTTGTTATGTTTCTGGAATGCAAACGTGAGTGTAATGGGATCTATTTTTCAGAGTTGCCAAAACAAATTAAGGAGAACGTTCGGCTCTTCCTTTGCCAAATGTTTTAGTGTTTTTCCATGAAAGCAAATCTTATTTTGAACTGTATATTAAAGCTTAAGTAAATAATGCAGCCTGTAAGAAGCAAATTCTATTGTAAAATCAGTTACTGTTTGCAGGCTTTGCTGGTGATACCTGCACAGGGCTCTGCCCGGGCAGAATCGGGGTAACAATGAAATGTTGTTAATCTTAATTTGCCTTTTGCAGAGCGGGAAAAGCTGAACTTTTTTTCCCGAGCTCTGGACGCAGCCCCCATAAATATGGAGCATTTGTTGTGGCCGCCTGACGGATGCCCAGGTAGGCGAGGAGGCTCTCGGATAACGACATCACACGGGGCTGGAATGGGAGCAGCTTTAGGCACTGAGCTTTGTTAATTGTGGGGCCGGGGGCTCGCCTGTTCTTTAGCATCTTTTATTAACATGCATCCCCAAATAATATTGACACTCTTCTTGTTTTATTAGCACACGTTTACCTTGTTCATGGTTTTATTATTCAAGAATGCAGTTGTTGCCAAGTATTAATCAATATATTATGCTGCTCAGTTGGGCAAGCTGTACAAAAACATAGTGCCCCTAGGGTTAATACAGTCAAGAACTAGAAAAGTGTTTCAGACATGTACACAACATGTGGTTTACTATTATCATTAAATGAGGTGAACTGGGACTCTATACATATGGATTTTGAATTGCATAAATTTTGATTGATATCATTTGAAGACTGAGACCCTGAAAGGGTAGATTTTGTGAAAGACGATACACAGGCCAGCTATTACCACATACAATAATACCAGGAAAAATATCTGAAATGAGCAAGGCAGCTGGCTTTTAAATAGCTAAAACATAACATCAATACTTATTTTGAATAATGGAAAAAAGAGGTAAAAGATGTTGACCTCTGCCTGACAATAACATGTTCCAAAAGTAGAACTGGTCCCGAGAGAAAACCCCCTGCTCAACAGTAGCGACTAAGAAATTTTTTTCTTTCTCTCTCTCTTTCTTTCCTTCTTGTTTTCTCTTGCTTTTCTTTGCCTTTTCTTTCTTACTCTTCTTATTTCCCCCCCCCATATTTATGCTTTATTCTCCCTCCCCATCAAAGGTAAATGGGCTTTTGAACGCGCAGACAGCCGCCAGAAAGGAAAAAAAAAAAACAACAACAAAAAACGAAACCCCAAGAATTTTTTGCAAATTCAGGAAACACTTGAGAGGTAAAACCAACATCCTGAGACAGGAGACAAGGCCAGCTTTTGACACCGGGCTGGACCTGCGAGGCCGAAGGAAACCTGGAGCCAGGAAGCGGCCGCTGCCGGGGTCAGGCCGCCGGGGACCCCGCTCCTCGCCGCGCACCGCAGGCCCCCACCGGCCTTTTCATGGGAAATTGCTGAAAATTTGCTGATCTGCATGAAACATTTATTGGAGGGGGAGAGGAAGAGCCTTCCCTTGGCTTCTTGTGGGTTCCTGGTTCATATGGCATTAAGTGGGGGACATAATGTATGCGAGGAGGCGGCAGGGCTCGGAGGCCCCGCGTCCATTTTTTTCCCACTGTGTGATACACATGGAAAATTATCAATACCTCGCTCTAGCAGATTCCTTCAATTTGCCTGTATTTGTTCAAACTTTTGAGAGAGCACCGGATGCTTAATGCTTCATTTATGATTTATGCTCCATAAATGTATTAAAACATTAACCATATTTCTGCTATGGCATACTTGAATCCTCCCGGGGAAAAGCCAGAGTGTTTCTCAGGCTGCTACTCCGGCTTCCCTGAGGAGCGAGATTATTTGTGTTGTGTTACACCTCCAAGTGTTGATTAGGCCTCGGTGTTACCCTGACAGAAGTGTCGTGTGGTGCTTCTCTTTAATGGGGTAATAAGCTACATCAACTGCGTGAAGGAAATGTTCCTTTTCAAGTCAGAAACGGCGAAAAAAGTTGGTGTGCGAATCCAGAAAAGGCTCCATCCCCTCTGTCCCCTCCACTCCAGTGAAACCCTCTGGAATGGGAAACTCTTGGCCATAGCACTTGGGTGGCTCTGCAAATTTATAATCGGGGTTAGAACTCTCTAATATATTAAATGGTTACACACCAGCCTTTGCCGAGCCCGGCTTTTAACCGCCTCGCAGCCTGGCAGGCTCCGAAACACGGCTGTTAATTGGAAAGCAGGAAGGTTAAAAAAGAGACAAACTAGTTTTCTGGCTTGGCTTTGACAGCCTGGGTTATTTATGCAGGGTTTTTTTTTTTTTTTTTTTGCAGGTTTTTTCCCCCTCCTCTATTTTTTCCCCTCTCTCTTTTTGTGCTGGGGTGGAGGGGTGAGGGCTGTCTGGAGGATTTCTTAGTGGTTGGGAAGCTTCACATTTTTCAGTAAGCATTATTGGGTAACAATTGGTGCAAACATTATGGAGGGGGAAAGGCACATAAATCACGAAATAAAAAAATAGTTTCTGCACATTTTCAAAAAACACGTTGTGCTCTCTGAGGTCCTTTTCATTTTAACCAAATCAGGGGGAACTTGTCCTCACAGCGGCAAGGCAGATGGAACAATAAATCACAGGAACCATTGACTGCCTGCAGTGTACTCTCCGCAGCTGTCACTTTTTTGTCTCTTTGGTTTTAGCTGACATGGTTTGAGGTCCACTGTGAACCAATCTGGACTTTTTTTTTACCGTCATATCCATCAAAACGACCAGTAGCCATCAACCTACTGCAGCGATCGATTCGTTTGCTTATTCTCACGCATAAGCCAATACTCAGCTCACTAGGTGAGGCTTGGGAGAAGCACCTCATTTTAGCTTTTTTTTTTCCCCCCTCTTTCTTTCTTTTCTTCTTTTTCCTTTTTTTTTTTTTTTCCCCTCCTCTCCCTTTCGCCTCCAGCTACAGCTGTGATTTTCTGAGCAGTCTTGGCTAACGTTATTAAAGTTGCATCATGATAGATATAGAGGGGAGCGGGAAACAGCTTCCACCCGCACCAACAGCAAACCCAGCAACAACCGTGGGGTTTTGCTGTTGTTGTCAGTGTTGCTTTTCAGGTGTAGCGAGACGCTTGCTAAGCTCGGAGTTTCCAACTCACTGCTTATTTTGCAAAGTAAACAAGCAAATGTTATGTGCATAACCTTAGCTGTCTCTGCAAAGGTCAGCGCCTGCCTGCCGATTTCCTCCGCCGCCTTTTGGTGGCACTCTGATGCCAGCGATTCCTCCCGCCGTGTTTGGGAAACAAGACGTCCTTTCTTAACAAAAGACTCAATCTACAAAAGGCTGCAAAACAAAAAATTGATTAAATTTGAACTGGAGTAGGAAAGTTTAGCTGGGTGGGGGAAATCGCCTGGTAAGCACTAAATAGGGGCTGGTCCGGACTCTGGGCTGAGGGGTTGCTCGGGATCTTGTGGGATGCTGCAAAAACAGGGGGGTCTCTCCACTGTCCTACAATATCTGTGGGCTTACAGAGGTGTGATTGGAGATCACATTCAGTGGGCTCAGTTTATTAACTGAAACGTTGCAAAGTGTCTTTTCCATTTTAACAAAGTGCCCGACCTGCCGTCTGCTGCTGAAATGGGCATGGACTGAACTTCAGGACACGTTTTGGTTTTTCGTGGGATAAATAGCAGCAAGGAGATACATGGATAATACAGTTGTAGTAATGTTCTTTTTTAAATGTCAAAAATACCTGCTTGCTTTAAAAGCCTGCAGTTAGGTCAAGTTAAATTTATTATATACATTTTTTTTTATAGCTGAACTCCATGATTTTGACTTGAGGTGACAGCTGAAAAGCACCAGAAACCCTTGGAATTTCAGATCTATGTATTACTATAAAGGAAGAAAATAAAGTTCCGCTAAGAGAAGGCAGGGAATTGCATTTACCAAATATACATAGTTTTAAAAACACAACCCCTGAAACATTTACCTTAAAAAAAGTCAAGAGAGCAGAAGTTTTCTTTTGTATCTATAGAGCAAACATCCCTGGGATTTGTAATAAAAACCCAGTTATGAGATCCGGGGTCCCTCCTGTTAACAAGGATCTCTTAGCAGATATTGAAATATTGCCACGATGGAGAGAAGTTATTTAAGGACCCTCCAGGAGCTGATGCGAAGGCAGATTCTGCTGAGAGTGTTTTCCTCTCTGCAAAGATTGGAAGGGAGTGTGTCCTGAACATATTCCACTTTAGAGAGATGCAGCAAATAACGAGCTGCAGTCAAAGCCGGCCCCACTTCATGATGAATTTCAAGGAGTGTGACCAATAATCCTTCTACTTATCTTAAAAATCCTATGGAAGTAGTAAACCAGTTCCAACAGAACTGAGAGCAAAGTGCGGGGGGAAAATAAACCAGAAACATCACGAACCAAGCCATCTGTCTGTGAGCAACCCAAGAACCCTGAGTCCACCCAAGTAGTTACTGCGTGTTTTTCTGTACTGCTAATGGATTGCATATTGTTGAAAATATGAATTACAGAATAAATCAGAGCAGAGTGGAAATTATGGGTCTGATTCTGTTCTTGGCAACAGTGAAATTACCAGGCTGATTCTGTTTGCTGCTATTGGGGTGCACATCAGATCAATTATTCAATGTAAATGACTGCAGATTGGCAATCTGAGCTCTTTAAATTTACCAGCAGTCAGAGGAGCGAGGCTGGGAGCTGATGAGGGTCAGACCAGTTTAGGCTGTGGATTTTCACAAACCTTTACTTACTACCCTTAATTCTGCAAGACACACACACGTCTTAAATACACCTTTAAAAATGTCTTGTGCTGGGGACATGCCAAACATCTCTTGCTCCCTTAAGGGGAGACAAGAAGAGTTACAAACCCTGAGCCCTGTGCCAGAGCTGCTGCCTAGAAAAAAAACCTGAAGTGACTCAGAGTTTTGGCTGAGGAGGGAGAGCAGGATAAGAGGGCCTTGCTTATAGCAATTACGCAGAAATAAGGAATTTCACTCTGATTACCCTGCCAGCAAAATCTGTATATATCTAATATCAGATAACATCATCCTGCCTGCGAAAGGAAGGCCACTAATTCCACAGTATTCTTATTTTCAAATGAATTCCAACGCCGAGAGCAGGGAGCAACTTTGTTAAAAGGGACTGGCATTAATATGCCTAATGGGGACTTTTCTCCTGTTCCTACCAAATGGGCTCTAACACAAATCCACACTTCAACCAGGAAGCAGTTCTGCATATTTTCTAATTAGCTGTGGTAGATATTTAATACAAAGAAGCACAGGGGAAAAAAAAAAGAAAGAATAAAAAACCTGTGCGAGCACAAAACTTTGTTCATCACTCGCATACAGAACACGGCGGGTTTAACCCCAAAAAGCCGAGCGAGGTGGCTGCTGAGGGAGGTTTAATTGGAGCCCCCAGCTGCCCCCCTGGAATGCCCAGCACAGGCACAGTCCTGGCAGGACCGAGCCGCAGGCGCTGCTGAGCGGGTGCTGCCGCCGCGGCCGCCGCTGCTGCTGTTGTTATTTTCCAAGAGGAAATATTTCGGGTCTGCCCTAACATTAGTGCAACATATCACTGCGGCTGCATTCCCTACTGACTGCAGGCTGTTTGATGAGTAATTAGGAGACCTTCTCTTTAGTTTGTTTGACATATTTTACAAAACACGCGAATCTGTTAAAAATTTGCTTGTTCATTTAAAAGGCAGAGTTCCTAAATGAAGCAGAGTATTTGCTAAATAGATATAATTTTAGGACGTGGGTTTGTTTTGTTTTTTGGGGTTTTTTTTGCTGTTGCAACTTCAAACACAATAGGCTCTTTTTGCCTTAGAAAGGATTTTTTTTTTGTTTCTGTGGAGAAGTAATTATTGTTTGTGCATCTGTGTAGCTTCACTCAGAGCTCATACAGAGAATATCTCTGTAATACTTAGAGATAAACATATCTAGACATACAGATCTCCGTGTGTGTACTTAAGTTTGTTTATATTTTACATCCACATGTCAAAACTGGTATCATTAAGTACTTACTGGAAAGCAATAAACACAGCTCTCTTTCCTCTGCCCAGATCAAGAGTGAACACTCTTTCCTTCATTTTCTATTAAAACATCTTCAGCAAAGAAACCTCAGAGAAAATGTTAAATATTCTTAGATATTTCAGCACTCATCTACTAAATACAATTTGAAGATCATCTGCTTTTTCAGATTGTATGATTTCAGCAGGTGATTTAACTTTCCAAACTATGGCAGGGTTGTGTAATTAAAAAGTTTATTTTTTCTTGATTTGAAAGCATTTGGAGGTTTTTAAAAAATAAAAATGATTTTCTTCATTATAACTGTGCAAAGAAGTGACACCTCTCATCTCCCTTAATTTCAGGCAATGTTGCTTCTTGCAGTGTTCAAAATTAGAAATGAAAAATTAGATATTCAAAAATAGAAATATAACTGCTCTCAATTTATTTAATGTCAAAAAAAAACCAAAAAAACCCTCTGGTATTTAAAACCAAGCAATTCTACTGACCCAAAGGTTAAAGTTGTCCCCAAAAAAAGCAATGCTGGAATAAAACTATGCTGGCCGAGATTAAAATCCTTTAGTGCTGCAAAATGTGAGCGCAGGGATGATTTAAAAGCCCCGTACTTTTCTAGTCAGCTCCACTTATTGCTTCAGGCTGAGCATTTTGTTTTTCTTTTTTTTTTTTTCCTCCTTTCTTTTATTATTTTTTTTTTTCTTTTCCAGTGAACACTCCATTGCTTATTTAGGGGAAGCATCTCATTCATCTGTGCCTGCTTCTTGCCGAGACTTTTTCCTGCTGGAGAATTACTGCCTGGCACATCAATAGGCTGCAAATTATATAAGGGCTGTGTTTAACTTGCAGCCGGATTGCCATTGTCGGGAGGGTCCGTGTCTTTTAGCTAAACTGCCTTTTTCTGCAGGAATTTCAGATGTCTGTAATTGCTGCTCCTTTCAGCACAGCTTAAGGTATCAATATCAACTCGATTTGAATATCATAAGTGGGAAGTTGCTCTAAGCAAAACAAAAACATGTCAGTTGCCCAGGTGACATTTTGTAGCAAACAAGGAAATCACAACTCCAGGAAGTGTTGTATTTTATGCCAACAACAATATGACAGTTTTCTCTGTAAAGAAAACATGACACTTTTCCAAATATCAGAGGATGCCTCCGCTGCTCAAGGGATTCCTGTACTGTCACTGAAATGGAAGGTCACAGGCTGGTTTCATGATTTCTATAGTTTCAAAATGTTGTGGTGGAGCGTTTGCACGCTAAATGCTGTAGGCTAAGGGAAATCTTTCCCTTCATCTCTGAAAGAAGTGACAGGAAGAAAAAGGTCCTACTTTGACAGCAGTAACCTCTAGGTCTAGAGGTTCTGCCCCAAGCAACTCTGAAGTAAAATTACCTATGTTAATGTGTTGTCCTCGCTGTCATGCAGCCACACGTGTGCAAACCGTGGCCCAAGGGGCGAGTGTGCAGCCAGAGGCTGTGTAGGACCTCTGGAAAATCCTCCTGTCCCGTCCCTACCTGGCCTTGGATGGAAAAAAGACCGGAAAGTTTCTGCAAATTATTTCTTTTAAGAGGTGGGGTTTCCACTTTGACTTCAAAACCTGCTTGCTATGTGGTACCTGATTCTTGTAGTTTAAATAAACTGACTTTTGCTTTAAGCTGGGGAAAAAAAGTTTTAACTTCAAGGCTATGGACAGGATCAAAACACATTTGTTTCCAGCCTTCCTCCTTTTTTTTTTTTATTCTTCCCTCTCCCCCTTAAAAAAACACACCTTAGTCTATAGATTATATACTTCCTGCTGCCCTTTTTATAAGCAATAAGAATTTAATAACTGAAGGCAACTCTATAGTAATATTTATATGGGTCAAGTGGCTTAAAAGTATGCAATAAATGTAAAGTTATGAACCACATTGCCCCTTTTTAAATAATGCAGCTAGCACCAAGATATTATGTTTCATATTCTGGAAAAAGGTGTTTTAGCCTAGGCTTTAGGAGTACACCAGACATGAAAAGTTATACTGATCCCATAATAAAGTCACTGCCTGCTTAATATGGTGTGTTATGTAGAGCTCCAGATCTTAATAGCAGACCACAGCAAGAACGTCCCAGATGATATCAACAAAACCTTCACTTTCTCATTAGCAATCAGCAAATTCTCCTGGTGGCTGCTGGTTTCAAATAAGGGCAAGTGCCTCAATGCCGAGTGGGAAGCCCAACAGGATAATAGAAATAATGCAGTCTAATCAGCGGCGAGCACACGAGATCCCCCTGCCAGGGCAGGCACTGCTGGGCTGGGTGACTCCTCGTCTGCAGCTTTTAACAGCCCTCCCCGTCCTGAGGAGCAGGATCCATGGGATGGAGGGAAAGGCAGCTGGAAAAACCTCCTCGTGCATCCCCCTCCGTGTCGCTGTTCACAGATAAGAGGGGTTTGAGGATGTTTGTATAAAAATTAAACATTCAAAATGCCCTTGCAGTCGTTGCTGTGAATACCTAAAGAAAAGCTGTGCTGGTTTCTGTGCATATAAAACACATCTACGTCTGCATGGGGAGAGGGGGCACAAATTGTTTTAATTTGCCCTCATGACACCATCAACTTCTTCGATAAATCAGATCAACTCTTTGTCATCACGGCCCAAGGAACCATTCCTTTGTCGGCCAGCATACTGCTGATATCTGCACCAGAGCTGCTACCTGCACTGCTATTTTTATTCCTTCTTGCTGTTGGATTTAAACAGAATTTGTATTTGGACACACACTTGCAGCAGGGTATTATTAAGCTTGGGGACAACCGTTGCTGTTGGCCATTCTGATGAAAGTGTGAAGGACACGCCATCCTCCTGCTCCTGCAGCCTAAATAATCCATGGCTGTGCTTGGGGAAATGAAGAACAGTTTTAGTTTTTGCACTGATTTTTCTAATTGTAAGGGCTTTTTCCCCTCACGTTTTCCCTTGTGGCATTCATGTGCTCTTAGAATATCCTGATTTCTATTGAAGAGTGATTTTTGCGCTCTTGTTCAGTCCTGGTTAAAAATTAAGCCTGCAAATGTGGCTGGTGCCATGCAAGGAAATGCAAGTCTAAGCTGCAGCAGTGTAAACAAAAAAGTGTTTTAAGAGGTGCTTAACTGTGTTTTGAACCCTGATTAAGCCTAAGGTTACTCAGTGTTTATATGTGCATTCGCAGTGCACTGGGAAAATTCAGTGTTTAATGGTTCCTGTGCTGATCTTTTGTTAGAGCCCTGGGCTGTGGTGCCCGAGAGCAGTGATTACTGGCCAGATTAAAAACCACAAACTCTTTCTAATTCCGAGTTTTGTCCAACTTTATTCCTGCTGATGTGAAGCAGGGCTCTGTATATCTCTTAGGGTTTGGGATTTTAAAAACTGACACCACAAGTCAGTCCCCTGAGCTTTTATTTAACAGATTTAGTGGGGCATGGTAGTGTTGTTTTGGACACAAAAAAAAATGGAATAGTTTCTATCTATGGGTCTCGTTATTGTTCTCAGGTCTGATTTTTTTTTTTTTTTGTTTAATAACCATGAGATGGAAAATGGACAAGGAGGGTACCCCTAACAGGCAAAGGGCTCCAAAAAAATGGGTGATAACTCAGGGAGATGAGGCAACAGCACAAAGCTGCATTTCCAACTTCTCTGCACTATTTTGAATTCTGTGAATGACCTTGCTGAGTACTTCATTCTCCTAAAATAACGAGCAGGTCAATACCAGTCCTGCTTGTGTGATAAAACACAGTAATTGCTGACCAGTACATGTCCACAAAGAGCCGGGAGAGCTGATCTGGGGGAGCGAGGACATTTCCACCAGCAGGGTCAGGAGATCCTGACAGTTCAGGACAGTCCATGGCAGGGAAAGACAAGACATGTCGAGGCAGACTGAAAAAACGAACTGATGGATGAGGGTGACGTGACCAAAGGGAAAACTGTGTTGGCAAATAAATGCATATTTACTAAAAGAAAACCTCTTGTTTACGAGAAGTGAGAGGTGAAATTGAGACTACTGATGGTAAATTGCACAATTATGGTGCTCAAGTGAGAGGGAAAAAGGGGCTTTGGGAGAAAACTAGGCCCTGCAACATTTAGGCACCAGCTACCTGCACCTCCACGGAGGTTAGAAATTTAGGAGAAGGTTTCTGATATCAAAGCAGAGAGGCTGTGGAGCAGACTCCATATGTGGGTAACGATGTGAAAAACCACTAACGGCTCCTAAAGCAGAGCCTGGTGACAGAGGATTAGAGGACACGTTGTCTGCACTGGAAAGAGCCTGGGTGGGAAGACCCAAAGAGCCTTAACCAGTCCAGTTTAATGGCAACACCCTGGAAACTGGAAATGCTGAGGCACTCCTAGCTCAGACTGTCCAAACTTCTATTTTTGGCTGTTTTTATTACATGGCTTTAATCCATGCAGATTCCAGGGATGGGGAACACTTGGCCTCAGCCACTGTGCAGTGTGGGAGGGCACCTTGCAAGATATGCTGCAGTAACAGGGGCAGGGTTTGAGATTCTATTTTACCCAAAAAACAGATGATTTGGAGTGATTTCAACAATGCTGGTGTGGTACAGAGGAGTTCAGAAATGGAGGAGCCCAAGGTGAAGCAAGAGGAGGATGTGCTGTGCTCAGGTAGGGCAGATACACAGGGCCTTGAGGTGATGCCACCTTTGTGTCTTACTCTATAGGAACAGGAGACAGATTAAAACCAGAAAAGAAGCACAAAAAGAGAGGAAACAAAGTAGAGAAATGGGAATATCAAGATATTAGGCAGCAATTCTTCCCTGTCATCCTGGCTGAGGAGTTGCAGCTGCCCCTGGATCCCTGGCAGTGCCCAAGGCCAGG
This sequence comes from Motacilla alba alba, assembly GCF_015832195.1. Taxonomy (NCBI): domain Eukaryota; kingdom Metazoa; phylum Chordata; class Aves; order Passeriformes; family Motacillidae; genus Motacilla; species Motacilla alba. The sequence goes on from NC_052021.1 coordinate 34,158,964, forward strand.
CTGGACATTGGAGCTTGGAGCAACAGTGGAAGGTGTCCCTGCCCATGGCAGGGGGTGGAATGGGGTGAGCTTTATGTTCCCTTCCAACCCAAACCAGTAACTCTTGCCTAAGCTTTCAAGACTGATATCAACATTGCTTCCTCCAGCCTGGGGTTGCACTGGAATGGCACTGGCGTGAACTGCACCTGGGGAGTGTCATTTGCATCGTGGTTTTCATTGCATCCCACATGAGGGAAAGCCAGCCTTGGAGTCCTGGAAACCTTGTGTGTGTGCAGCTTCTCTGCTCGCCTGACAAGGGATCATTAGTAACTCGTTGATGTCTCTCTCTGTTTGTTCTACTTCACGAGACACTTCCCCAACTAATTTAGAACAAAGCTTGGTGTTTACTTGGCTTCACAAAATGACACTCTTTCCCCCTCAAGATTGCTGCAAAGTCTTGGCAAAGAATATTTACATAAACAGGTTTCAACTTCATCAAGAACAGGTCGGGAAAGGAGGGCGAATCCGAGTGGAAGGGAAATAAAGCAGAGCATGAGGCAGAGTAGTTGATTTCTCATTTAGGGCTGCAAAAGAAGCACTTGGAATGTTTGCAGGGCTGGTGCAGCTCTGTTGAGAGAGTCACACAGTTACCTGAGACCCCTAAAACTCCTGGAAATGTGGAGGAAGAGCTGTGGGGAGTGATGGAGAGGCCCAGCCCCGCACAAGGCAGCAAATCACCCACTCATGGGCAGCTTTGTGCTGCCACTATGCACTGGCAACCTTTGCAGCCCAGAAATGATGAAATTTTAATTGTTAGCAACCTCTCAGGGTCCTGGGGATAAAACCTCTAGGACAACTTCTGCTGGAAGGAAGGGAGAGGGCGGCAGCACCGCTGATGTCCCCACATGAGCGCAGCCATCATCCCCACAACTTCACTCCCCAACAACTTTTTCCAGCTTGAGGGAAGGGTGGCTCCTCAGGACCCATTCCAGGAGCCGAGGGGTGTCGTGTGTGGACAGAAAGAGAAGGAATTAGTTTATGGGAAGCGGATGGGTCCGGTATGTAAATAAAAGCCACTCGCATCCTCATTATGGGGGCTCTTTTGAATAAATGTTAGCCTTTAAGTGCCAGCTGTCACTCTATGCATGGCCTCCCTTCTTACAACTAACCTCTCTGTCACCTCGCCTTGTCTCCCTAACTTGTCCTATTATGCAGTACCAAGCTGAGTCATTGTTTCAAGCAGGAGGTGACATGTTAATAGCTTAATAATAGTATAATCTCGCAAATAATAATATGCTGTCACACTGTCTGAAGCACAATGTTTACAGGAGAAGTGGTAATGTATGATGACAGTAATTTGAATAAAAATGAATTTACTGCTCTTGTCTCATTTGCAGTAAATTTTCGCATCTTTCATGCACAACTGGTGCTCCATGACCTCTTTCATTATTGTGTTCTCAGTGGCTGCTGCCTGCTTTAAAGTGAAAGGCAGGCAAATGAAACAGAAACCTGCAGCTTAATAAGGGGTCTCCAGAAAAGAGTTTCTGGAAATCTCACTTTGTTTGTTTGCGGAGGCAAGGCGGTGTCGGCCAGGCTGTTTAATTAATGCAGGCTGGAGGTGCTGATTGAAGAGCAGGCACGAGCTGATGCGATTCTGGATTGGTAATTTGCAAAATAATCGTCATGAAATTGTGGCAGAGGGGGAAAAGTGCTCGGAATGCAGAGAGGATCGTCGGGGTTGGAATTTGAGTTTGCGCAGTTTAAGGAAAAACTGATTTTTAAATGCTCTGGGTGGTTGCTGTGGGGAAAAGCAATCCTTGAGTTAATTATAAATGAGTGGTGCTGTGATAGCGGACTGGTAAAACTTAAAAATTATCCCTGAATACATAAAATATTTGGTGCTGGGTGGTTTCTGCCTCACCCTGTGCTGTATTGTAAAATTCTGCCATTTCCATGTCTGGTACAGACCAGGACTCCTGCTATTACCCTGAAAAATAAATAGGGAATGTACTATGTATCAAAACTGCCTTTGGAAAATCTAAATTCCTAGGACAGTTCCATTTCTCTGAAAGAAAAAAGAAGTTATTACGTGATGTGGTTCATTTGATGAAAAAGAAGAAAGTTTACAACTCACAACTGATATGTCTGGACTAAATTTAGTTTGATGGAATGAGGACAACTAATTGAAACTTGCTGGGACTCAAAACACTGCGCAGGACAGATTCTCCCTGAAACTGCTGGGTTTTATCTAAGTTTAAGTGAATGTATAGAATTAAAAATGTGGTTTGCATGACCTGGTTCATAGGTTGACATAATTAAGACCCCAGTTTACCTCTCTGTCCTTATATATACAAATGCAGTTATGTATTTTTTTCATTACTTATGCTTGTACCTAACAAATGCAATATTTTCCTCCAAATTGAAAGGTTTTTTTGGAAATAACACTGCTGCTGCTCTTCTGATCCTCATGAAGAAACTGGGAGCTGAGCTGGAGACCAGCCTCACTGATAGTCCATGTCAGGTGGGAAAATCCAACAGGAAATGGACACACTTGGTGATGGATTATCACAGTACAGAGTTTGTTGTATTTTTGAATCTGAGTTTTTAAGAGGGACAAAAATTAGTCATCAGTATCCCAGCTTTGCACACTGGTGCTAAAGGCTGAAAAATATGAAAATAATACACTGATTTAAGTAATTCAAAACTGCTTCCAAATCTACCCCCGTGGCAGGGGATTGGAACTGGATGGCCTTCAAGGTCCTTTCCAACCCAAACATCCAGTGATTCCACGATTCCATGAAGAGTGTGAAGCTGATGGGTTTCATTACCACCTTGCAAGGCTGAGATTGTTTTTGAACTGAATTTTCCAATTTTTTTTTTTTCACATGAAAAGTGCAAGAGGCTTCAGTGGGATTGCTCAGAGTTGCAAGGGCTGAATGACCCCCTCCAGGTAACTGCATTAAAATAAATTGTTTTGCTGAACAGATTTTTCTGTTGGAAAATATTTTCTGTTTAAAAATAATTCATGTTTTCCCAGTGTAACTTTAACCATTTTCTTCATTTTGGAAATCCCAGTTCTGTGCACCAAAAATCAAGACACTTGTGACATTACACAGCTAAATAATGATTAATGGAGATTATGTGCAAAAGGGTAGAAAAGAACAGAGTAACAAAGCCTCTTTTTGGCTGATGGAGTTTATTTCATGTATATAAAAGGTGTCTTTCCCCCAAATCACTGATGTTCAAGGGGATAGCAACACTTCTATGTACTGCTTGAAACTCAAAGGTCCTTTTTTGTTGCCATCTTTTAATTATTTAAATGTAGGCGAATCTGATTAAAGCTCTTAATTAGATGTATTTAAGATTGGCAAATATGTCACTGTCCTGAACAGCCAATGTCATCCACTGATACATGTCTGTTATTTGCTAAATTTCAAGAAAGTTTCTTGGGGACAAAAAAAAAAAATACCCCAAAAATGTTGTGTTTGTGGAAATAAATAGTGGGTGGACCTGATTTTCATGGCATGAAAGTCAAGTGGAGTTTTTAATTGACTCCAACAGGCGCTGGATCAGGCCTGTGGGGTGTTTGGTGCTCAGTTACAAGTTAGTGCTCTCTCTAATCACCTTGTTCTCTAAAGGAAATAGATACTAAACAGGAACCATCTGGTAATACATTCTGTACCTCTTAATTACAATGTTTTGAGTGGCACCTAAATAAATTTCATTTACAAGCACATGACTGCTTGTCAAAAGCTCTGTTGATAATTTTATTATTGTAGTTTACCTTCTCGCTTAATGACCCCGGCCCAGTAAAGTCAGGAATATTCAGCTCCATTGCAAAAAGAAAAGTGATTGTCTTAAAAATAGAAAGACACAAATTGCATCTCTCATGGTGTGTTTCTCATTATTTTCAAATGTTTTATCTGCAATAAAAATTACCAAAATTCTGATTTCATGGTAGAGAGGGGAAGCTGAGGCAGGTCTGCGGAGAGCCTGGGATGGTTGTAAAGCACTCGTGTTATTTTATGATCTCTATGTTCCTGTGTAGATGTACTGTAGCATTTAGACAATTTTCTCTTTGTTAGCTGCAGGAAAAGATCAATATTATAAAGAAGTTGAGTGACTCTGTGAATTACTCTCCTGCGTTTTCACCCCGGGAAGTGGGGATTCAAATCCTGTCTCTGGTTTGGAGGCTGAACCACAAACCCAGCTCCAAGACCACTTTGGAGCCATCCCGAAATTTGGAGGTTTCCAGTTTGGGGTTGCTGCCTATCCATGGCTAGAGCTGAAAATGGCTTTTCTGATGTCTTAGCATTCTCTGGTGGGAATTAGTCTGTATTGAAAAATCAACCTATAATGGGGTGGGATGATTAGCAGTCTGGAAAAAAACAAAAACCTGGGGCAGCACTGAGATAGAGCAATGCCCATGGAAGGTGCCACCTCGGTGCTCGCCCTGCCCTGGCACCCTGGATTTCACGGAAGGGTTTTTTGGGGTGCAGGGGAAGATTTTCTCATGCCATGACATCTGATAGTGGCACATCCTCTCACCGGGGATGGGCAGCTTCCTGCGCAGCAAATCCTCATCTGTCTTCAGTAATCGTTGGAGACAAAACAAATTACAACTAATGTGCAGCTTTTGCTAAGTTTCACTGGGAAACTGCTAATTCAGCTTTGTGTTCTAAAGTCTTTTTAAAATAACAAGTTGGAAGAGACAAAAATCCTAGGAGGAAAGGCACAGGGGAGGTTTCTGGGAAAACAGGAGGAATGTGGCACCTGGAGGGGTTTTGTCCAGTTCTTTGGGATGAGCTGCCCATGGGAAAACATAGAGGCATAAAAAATAAAATAACCTTATTTCTAAATTCATGGCAAATTAAAAAAGGAATCCTACTGCTCTCAGCAGGGTCCTTTATTCCTTTCTAGTTGCAGTTGATGGTTTTTCTCTTCTTAAAATAATTTTGTCTCCAGGTCTCAGTCTTGATATGGGAACTTTAGGAAACAGATAAGCTTTCAAATATTTTTTTAATCAATGCTTTGACAAGCTGGAGTCGAAATAACATTTAAATTCAGAGAGATGCTGCTGAAATAGAGAGGATGATCATCGCCAGGTGGGTTTGTAAGTCGGGTTTGAGGCAACTGAGCTGCCTGAGCAGGAGAGGGAATTCACCGTACACAGCAAACTGTTATCCCCTACAATATAATATCTGGATTTGAAGCTGATATTTAAAGAGGGCACTTGCTTTACTTATGAGATTAAAGGCAAATGCTCTCTTTTAAAAATGAAGTCATGCTGTGTTTTGCACCTTTTGACACTTATTAACTCAGGTCATTAAAAAGAGGCTAATTAAAAAAGAATGTAAGACAAAAGAGTCATTTGTCTATCGCCGAGCTCGGTTCTTCATGTGCGCTGGCTGGAGGCACTCTCCGTTTAAACCTTGGGTACAGAAAGCACTGGGAGCCACTGGGGCATGCTTGGAGCTTGTCATGGCTTTTGGCGAGCCTGTGGTCCGGCTCATTATGCACCTCATAAAGAAGAGAAGTCATTGTCATCAAAATTAGCTGAAGCTGGAATTTACATTCATGGAAATTTTGGTTTCGCCGCTGTCCTCTGGGGCTGGACGATAAAGGAAAGCTTTTACCAGCTGCAGTTAAAGAAAGTGAAGTTCAATAAATGCTTAGTGCTTCGTTAAGGAGTTTGCAAGCTGAGCTTTGTGCACGTGAGATTTTACAGCTGATGAGAATTTGGGACAAACAGCCTGTGACGTTAACTTGTTCTGGTGGGGGACATGTGCTCAGCACCTCCCAACCCAGCTTAAAAAGAGATCCGCTTCTTGGAACCCCTAAGATGTCCCTTTTCTTCCAAAAGGACACTTTGCTAGAAGGCACCTTCTCTCCTGTCAGGTTCAAAAGTTGGTGTTTTTGGAATAAACTCTTCTGATGCTCGTGAGGGAGTCCTTCCAAGGAATCCCAAGGGGGCATGGACAGATTTGTGCAGTATCCTTACCAAAAGCATGTGTTGAACTGATCCTGAGGCTTATCTAAGCTGAAGCTGACTGGAGATATTCTGAGGGCAGGAGTTTTTCTGGGAGAGTTTTACACCCTGTGGAACTCCACAAAGAGAGCCACTAAAGCCAGTTGTCCCGGGAGGACTCCCACCTCTCCCCAGGCAGATCCAGGTGATGGTTTGGCGCTGGTTAATCCACGATGCTGCAGGTCCAAAGCTGTAAAGATATTTATGGAAATAACTCCTGCAGGGTTTCAATCCCTTCCCACAGCTATGGGCCTTGCTCACCTCAGAGCATGGGGTCAATCAGCAAGCATTTCTAGAGAGGGCTTTCCTAACAAAAGTGCGTTCCTCCGAAGATCCAAGATTTGTGGGTTGGAATCGATTTTGACCGCTGTTTTTTAAAGCCTCCCCAATCTCTCCCCACACAGATGACCGTAAATTCAGTCCAGAGCCTTGATTCACAAGGTATTTAAACAGATGCTCTTATTTAAACATAAATCCTATCATAAACTTCAAATTTATGCTTACATGATATCCTGACTTAGGGTCTTAGAGCTGGAAAACACAAAGGGATTAATGAACTTAAGGAAAAGGTTAGGAATGTCATTCAAATGCTGATTGAGGCAATGGCCTTTCCAAGGCAAGGTCTCTCCAGCGCTGGAGTTTAGCCCAAGCCTGGGAGAGGGAAGAAGGCAGAAGGGGTTGGATTCTGCCCCAGTTTCAGGCAGGTCCCGAGGTGTGGTGGCGGCTGGGGACCACTTCCATCCCTGCTCCCTTTGCTGATCCATCCCCTTGCTCATTTCCAGCCAAGCCCCAGCAGTGCCACTCAGCCCCTCGCT
>NC_052021.1:34168285-34245785 GCF_015832195.1 Motacilla alba alba
CGATTACTGTGACCATAGTAAAAAGTCTAGACAAAACGGATGAAATCATCACCTTCTGAAAGATCTCATTACATCATGTGCTTTAAATCCCAAAATTCATCTCGCTGGCAGGATTGGCTTTTATATCTCCCTGTCCTGGAGTGAAACAGCAGCCAGCACATGCCCAGGGATCTCAATTTGAGGGAGAAGAGGTCCTCAGTAGAGGAAGAAGTGGGCTGGGATAAGCCAACACAGGTAAATGGTTTGGTATTTGTGGATTCTGCCCACTGTGATCCCATTCTGACCAGCTCAGTCCTCACACTCCCACCCACGCTGTTCTCTCCCACTCCAGTGGGGACTGCCGGGTGAGGACAAGGGGGAGATGAGGAACTCATTGATTAGGGTGACCTCTCCTGACCTCCTCTTCCCTTGTCAAACACTTAAAAGAGTGTGGGGGAAGCTAATAAGGCAGGGCTTGGCCCTCCTCCACTTGGCACTGGCTTGCAGCGGTGTTTGAACTGCTCTGATATTGACGGCTGCTTTGCAGCTCTGAATATTCAGCTGCCATAGAAATGCTCTTTAGCTGACCCTAAATTTGTACCATAATGGCCCTTGGTGGCGAGACAGTTAATGCCAGAGGTGTGGTCCCTGGGGCTTACTTTTATTTATGTTTCAGGTCGGCTTCTTTTCTTAAAAGTGTGCACTTGTAAAATCCATTTTCCTTTCCCACCCCTCCTGATTGCGCTATAATTTTTATTCTTGCTTCATCAGCAGCCCTGAGATTTACAATTAAGTGCAAAAAACGGTGTTAAGGTTGCGACACGCACAAAAGCAAAGAGATTCAAAGTTAAGGGTGAAACTCTATCCTTAATTCACTCGGTGGGGTTTTTGTGGGATTTTTTTTTCCTTTTTTTTAAGGGGAAAGGAGAAGAAAAAGCGCTGTGACATGAAAGCCTGAGCATCGGCTGGCGGCCGGAGCCAGATCCAGGGCAACGAGCCACCGCACACTGCCGCTTCCACCCGGGCTGCCAAATTCCAACGCACTCAGAGGATGACCCGCAGCAACCCCATTTCAGGCTTGGGTGTCTCTTCGGCAGAGGCTGCCAATTAGAGAGAGCGGTGCCAAATTATTTGGCAGATCTCTGCCACGGACAGACAGCCAGTCCTAGACTCGCGCTGGTTTCCTTGAAGTAATTACCATGACAATAACGCAAACTTGAATAAAGAAAATATTTTTCCAGCAGAGGAGAGGGGCGTGAGAAGAAGGGGATGGGGGGCTGGAGACAACTGATCCCGTTTCGCTGGCAAAATGTTTGATTTGGCCCGTGATGCCAGTTTGGTGGCTGGAATGGTGTCTGCCACTGCCTTTGCATCTGCCGAGCCCGGCGGTGCCACATGGAGCTCGGGGATTGAGCGGTGTCCGGTGTCCGAGGACACAAGTGCACAGTCAGAGCTGCTCAGCCCTGTCCTTCTTTTCCTCTCTAACGAGTGAACATGGAAAAGCAACATCTGAAAATATGTTGGTGGAGAGCTCCTTGAGTAGGGAGAATTCCAGGTGAGCATCTAGTGTGGAATGACTCAAATTTCTTCACTGAAAGGGTGGTCAAGCACTAGAGCAGGCTGCCAGGGCAGAGGTGGAGTCACCGCCATCCCTGGAAGTGTTCAGAAGGATGTGGCACCTGGGGACATGGTTTAATTGTTGAATCTGATGATCTTAGAGGCCTTTTCCAACCTAGATGATTCCGTGGTTCTGTGAAATGGCCAAGCAGGATATGGATGTCTTGGAAGGAGATGGTCAAGGAAGAGTGGCTTGTCAGGGTCCTGAACACCTGCGCTTCCTGCCTGTCTTTCCCTGCATCCAAACATCCATGGAGAGAACTGGGGACAACCCCTCTGGTCACACTTGGACCACAGAGGTTGTGGCTGCCCCTGGACCCCTGGAAGTGTCCAAGGATAGGTTGGACAGGGCTTGGAACAACCTGGGACAGTGGAAGGTGTGCCTGCCCATGCAGGGGTAGCACTGGATGATTTTAAGGTCCCTTCGAACCCAAACTATTCTAGGATTCTATGAAATCCCGTCTCTATCCAGGTAAAGGGATGGGTTACCCCAGGTGGGGCACAGCAGAAATCTCCTCCCACGTGTGTCCCTGCCCTGCTCCTGTACAAGGATATTTAATTCCATCCTGAAACAAAGGCAGTTGTCGCTCACTGCCTCTGGAACACGGCTGGGAAAAGTAGACTGTCAAGGGGAGTTTACTTCCTTTGTTAATAAAAGAGAAGAAAAAGAGTTTATGGATCTTTTCCTGAATATGAATATTAAATAGACTAGTTGTGGGAACCTTGATTTTAATTTCCTATGTCTTTATTTGGAATTCTACTCCCTCTTGGAAAGGTGTCTACTTAAATATAGGGGGAAAGGGAATTTAATGAATTACAAAAAGGGTTATTTTACATGGAAAATGTGTATTCCTGGCTATTTCCATTTAAAGAACATGACATTAGTGTGGAAATTGCCCCTTATGAACAGGTCATTAATGTCAACTCTACTAAAACTGACATCACCTGCTACTATTTTAATTGTGTGTTTTACTAATGCTAACCATTTTCCTGACAATAGAACCCCCCTAAGCTTAATGAATCTTTGCAGAATACATAAACCAAGGTCAATATGTAAGAAATGCCTCAAATGTTAAGAAACTCTCCCAGAGAAGCTGAAAGAAAAGTTTATTATTCTTTTACATTCATAAGAATAAGAGCAAAAATAGAAATCCTACACAATATGTTTTCCAGATCATCATATATAAAAAGCTTTGATGCTTCTGGGAAATCTTTTCGATTAGCTACTATTTTATATGAAGAAAAGGACTTATTTTAACCGGTTACATTTCCAAGATTTATTCCTTATTTTCCAATAAGAGTGGCATATTAAATAAAAAACAAAAAAATCCCAAGTACTTCCTTAGTGTCATATGTAACAATCACATTTTTTTCCCATGGTTTGGGGGTGGGAGGTGGGGAGGGGGGGTGGAAAGAGAGAAAATGAAATCCAGATTTGTAATTCCTAACAGGAGAAATTCGATCCTTTCCAATGTTTAAGTAATATTTCCTGTAAAACATACGAGGCCATCTGCAGAGCTGTTTCCAGACACATTTTGAAGTGGCAAGGGCAACTGAAAGAGACCCGAATGGAGGCTGGCATTTCACCTCTGGGAGATGGAGCATTAAAGGTTTTGAAAAGCTGGTTCTACAATTTTACAAAGTATTCAACCACTGCATAGTTCATAATTTGTTTAATTTGCCTACCTTTTATAGGTATGGGGAGGGGGAAATCCGCTCTGTAAGAGACAGTATAAAAACCAAGACAGCTGTAAAAAGCTAATGTACAGCTATCAAGAATGCTTCATGATTTCAGCCGATTGAAAATGTATTTTATTCTTTACAGGCTGAAATGTTCCCTTAGAAAAACTGTGCAGAGTGAAACATATTTGGGGAGACAACAGAAACACCGAACCCTTTTTGTTATTTAAGTCTATTATGGAATTTTGTTTTATTGTTGGTCTCCAGGGTCACCTTATGAATTCGTGTTACTAAAATGTTACGGCCTCGCTATAATATTCACTTTGTGGAAGGGTCTGCATTTACCAAATCTCATCCGAGATCGAATATAAATGAGAAACTTGCATCTCTCTTCAAGGAATATATTTTAGACTGTTTTCTCCCCCTTTTGGAATTACAGACAGATTCTAAAATTGAATTCTTTTTCCTGTGCCAGGATTGGGTAAAATGACTGAACACTTAGGCTTACCTTTGATACATGTCTTAAATTCAAAATTTGCATCACTCAAATAGTTAACTTCAGGGCCAGATTCTGCCCTCAGCTGTGCATATTTGGGAACCCCATTAACTTCCCTGGAAAATAATGTTATACTGTTTGGATGCACTGGAATGAGATACATTACAATGTTACCTTCTGTCATTCCCCTGTAAAACTCAGTCTTTGCTGCAATTTTTATTTTGCTGGCTGGTGCAGCCCTTTTATTCTGTCACTACCAACTGGCCTGCTGGATATTTGTACCTGTCCTCTCCCATCTCTAGTTGTGCTGTTAGGATTAAATACGACGAGTGGAATAAAACTGGCAGTGCCCATGAAATTTAAAAATTGTCATCTGGTTGGTTTTTTAAACCATGTTTGGAAAGGAATTTCTGTAGCTCAAATGGTTTTGGTCAGAACTGGGTGCTCATGGGGAGAGGCAGTTGTGGGTCTCTACCCCTCACACTCCAGCAGCTTTTGTCAAAATTACCTTGAGCAAAATATTCCCCGAGAGTGGACAATTCATTACATGAGTTGCTCCAGTGCTCATTTATTAATAAAATGAAGTTTATTTCAGTTTCCATGCAGTGCTTCTGTCTCTGTCTTTCACCTGTGAGATGGAAGTAATTTTGTAATTTTTGTTGGCTTCACACAAATTCTTTTGTAATTTTTCTTGGCTTCACACAAATTCTTCTTTTTGTAGACACCAGAGGCAGGAGGATCCCACCAGGAGGCCAGCGCTCCCACTCTTCCAGGGATCTAAATCCTGTGGGATAACTGGGGTTTGGAGAGATGCTGAGCTTCACACCAAGCACTGGGGTGAGTTATTACAGCCTCTCCTTGTCACCCCCAGTGCTGCCAAGGGCCACCAACTCACCATCCTGAAAATGGGCACTTCCACCCCTTCCCTCAGCTTGCCTTAATTCCTCCTGTTTGAGCAGAATTTATGACACTGAATTTCAAAATTAACACAAAGTGAGTGTGTAACACAGGAAACAATTTTCCAGCTTAAAGGGTTTTTATTTTGTGGTGTCTTGCCCATCCCACCAGCTGCTTTTGGCTGGCAGTGCCACGGCCTCCCGCTCTCTGATCCCACACGAAGCCAGAAAAGAGCCTTCAAAAATGTCACTTCCATTTCCTCCCGAAAGCAAAACACTTCCTACAAGGAAAGCCACGCATTACAGCTGAATTATAAATGAGGGCTGGTATTTTTTGCGAGGTACAAATCGCAGGCATTCTCCATATTGTTAGAATACCAATTTTATTTTCCTGGTGTGTAGTACCCGGTGCAGCACGGGGTCCCCGGAGATGCGCGCGTCCTCCGGAGATTACTTCAGCATTGCATTACTGCTATCACATATCCATTACATATACTCTTTCAGACAAGTGGAAATGTTTTCACAAAAACAATCTGGAATCTTGGCTTAAAACCCAAGCTTGCTGTCAAGGCAAACAGAGTAGCCTCAAAGAGGACTTATTTCTATTTTGTTCAGACAAGTATGTTGTTTCTGGATTATAATAAGGGGAAATATAGCAGCTATCAGTCTTCAGTTTATTTGACAAGCTTCCTCTGACAAAGCTGGAGGAATAAGCCCTGGCCCTGCAAACTCGTTCTCCTTCAGGTATTCCCTTTGGCTCCAGCACTTTTATTAGCGTGATTAAAGGCCACACACATGTTTACAGGACAGGAGTCGCAGGATGGGATGATGATATATTTCCTTGGCTGTTACTTATTTTGCAAAGTTTTAAAAGCCTTTGCTGTTCCCAGAGCTTGTCTCTTTCTGCCAGTGCTTTAAGAGCTTGTCCCATCACCTATCAAACAAGGTCAACGAGCAGGTTATAATCAGATGCCAAATAAACAAATGCAAACTTGAAATCAAGTGATTTACTGTCCATTTTCATTAAGTTCTTCCCAGGGAAGCAAACACTTTATGCAGCACAAGGGACATGTGGATGGGGTCAGCGGCCGTGCTGAAGCAAGACGTGGTGTGATGGTTTTCACCCAAATGGACTTTAACGACACTGAGCGTGAAGGGAAACCTGCCTGGTGTGGGGAAAAGCGCCTGGAAACAGAGCAGCATCCCTTCACCCTCCCAAGAATTCTCCTTTGGAAAGCGCATGGAGTTTTAACATTCATGTGTTTACATTACTCAGAGTTTTCTCCTCTTTAGACCAGAATTTTCCCTGTGCTGTCAGCTAAAAAATAAATCTGAGGACATGGGAGGTTGTAGCTTCGTTATAAAGCTCAGCCCATTTTAAAATCAGAATTTCAGTTTGTTTAAGAAGTCCAGCATGGAGTGGGAGTGCTCTCAGGTAGCTAGACACCTTTGTGTGGTGAGGTCTAGCCTCGGTGGAAATAAAAGAGCAACTTAAAGGCAAGGGGGACTTTTAATATATCTGTGCTATGTGTTTTCCTAAGGAGTGGTGGGACTGCATCACCCTCACAGAATGGTCTGGGTTGGAAGGAACCTTGAAGACCACCCAGTCCCAACCCCTCCCATGGGCAGGGACACCTCCCATTGTCCCAGGCTGCTCCAAGCCCCAGTGTCCAACCTGGCCTTGGGCACTGCCAGGGATCCAGAGGCAGCCACATCTGCTCTGGGAAATCCATCCCCACCCTTCCAGGGAACAATTCCTTCCTAAAGTCTGTTAATACACAAAAACCCGGTGTAGCAAGATCTCAGTGCTCTACTGGCCTGTTACACACAGGAAAGTGACTCCAGGTTTTGGCTCCATAAATCACGGCACTGGAACACTGCTTGGGAAAGGCATGTCACTTGGACAACACAAAATATTGAGCAACTTGAATTGTTTTTCCATGAAGCTTATCCCTTGATAGCACTTTCCTTTCTTATATCTCCTCAATACAACATAATTTCAATGTTTTCTAGGCAGAGTTATAATGCTCTTTTTCCAACATAATATTGGCTGCAATGTGGATGCTCTGGCGAGAAGTCATGGTTTGCTTCTTTGCCATTTTGTGATCCAAATTCAAAACAACAAATTTTAACATAATCTATTCTGAAATTTTGCAAGTATAATTTACCAAAACAAAAGCTTTGCCCTCAGTTTTTCTATATTTGTTTTATAAATTTTCCATTCCCGTATTTCAGAAAATTTCCCAAATGAGACTGAGCCAAATTTTTTTTTTCTCTCTCTTTTTTTTTTCTCCTAAAGGTTGCATAAATATTTCACATGTATCTCCCTTTAATTAGATCATAACATTGTAAAGTGGCAAAGAATTTTCTCTTTCCCCAAATTAGACATGAGAACCACAAACAAATTAATTTGTGTCTCAGGGTTTTGACTGGGCCTCTTGGCCTGCTCCAGCACTAATACAGGCACTCGTGACCCTCTGGATTTCAAACGCCTGAGGGTAAAAAGCAATTATAAAAACATGACTCTCCCAGATCAGCTTTCGAATCTGCCTTGTCTCTGTTTTATTGATGGGAGATTGAAGGAAGATTCAAATCAGCTATCCTTCAATTCTTTACCAGCAGCAAAATGCAGAAATCATTAGCTTTTTCTGTGTAAATGACTTTGTCCTGCTTTATTATTCAAAACTGGCCAGGCATTTGACTTGAAAAGACCATGTTGAATATTTATTTCAAGTTTTGGTAATTGTAAATAGTATGGTGCTTTGCACCTTATTTTCTTTTTTCTTTTTCAGACTAATTTTTTTGTAACAATTAGAGCGGGAACTAATTAATATGCAGGATTTTTTTTTTAATAGCTAAAGAACACGCACTGATGTAAATTAGGATGATCTTGCTCTCACAGGTCCATTGTTATGGTAAGGAAGCCCTGCTGCACAACCATTTCCCAAAAAATCAGGGGAAATAATTAAATATCTAGTTTATTTTATTTCTCTGTGTGATTGCTGGTGTGCATTTAGTGAGAAGTAAGGGTGGGTGAGAGCAAAATATTCTCTTTAAACCCCAGTGTAATTACATCTCCTCATGGTGGTAAGTGTAATCAGATCCCAAAAATGGGAGAAGAGGAGGGTTTGATTTAGAGAGGAAGAAAGAGGAGAGAGGCAATGGGAAATGCTCTCAGAGCAGCCAGGCTTGGAGAGGAAACTGGGCTGAGGTGAGATTGTATTTTTTAATGAGTCTAAATTGTAGAATTATTAAGGTCAGGAAAAAGCTCCAAGATGATTGAACCCAACCTTTGACCTAAGGTTGGATCCTTTTGGTTCCACTGGATGGATCAATGTGGGAACACTCCCTGGGTGTGAGGCACGAGAGGGGGAGGATCTCCATGTGTGGGGATCCATCAAGGATGGCCCTTTGCTATTTTAAACACAGCAATCCTGCAAAGCATCAGATGAGATTTGTGCAGCTCCAGAAGGAAAAGTGTGATGAGAGGGTGTAATTTCCTTGGCAGAAGCTAAAGAAAATCCTTTTTCACCCAATGTGGGTAATGACACCTGAGCGTGGGAGGGGTTTTTCCCTATGCCAATCTCTTCTTATTTCTCTTTCTATTCAGAACTGCGTGAGGGCTGGACTTTAATTTCAGTCCAAGTGACTGCACAGTCCACACTGTGGGTGGGTCACATTTCCAAGGCATCAGATAAATCCAAGGGACTCCAGGTGTAAAGGTGGAGTCAACAGTTTGTGTCCAAGTGAGCTCAGCCTCCAGCCAATCTGTCGCCTCTCTAAATCCTCCTGGGCTGGTCCTGCAGATAAAAATTCTGCATCGCTCAGATGGGGGCTTTTTAAAAATGATACAAGGCAGACATTCAATTTTAAGAAGCTGGAGCTTTATTTTTGGAATCCTAGAATGTGTACGGAATTTAAAAAGCCTAAAGCCATAATGTTTTACTGCTCCTTTGATAAAATTTATATTTAATCATATCTTAAAAACTGTTCTCATTCTGCCACTTGATGTTACCAACCAAGCGGAACCCATCAATGCAACACTATCTATCAGCCCTTCTTTTATTTCACTCTCCTACAACTCCTTTTTTAATGGCACATCCGTTAATGAATTACACTGGAGTTTCTGGGAAGCCCAAATGAAAATCTTGCTCCTACTGAAGGTGGATCAGTTACCCCCAGGTTTTCCATTTGTTAGAACCAAAATGCTGGATCTGACACTTTTATGTTGCAAAACCTCCAGCACAGACCAATCTTTTAGTCCTTTGTCTTGAAGCTGCATATTCCAGAAGCTGGTAATAGGGACTTTCTTCATTGTTTTCAGATCTTGGAAAGGTTTTAGTTGGAAGCCCAGACTTTAAAGCCCACCCAGTGCCACCCTGCCATGGCAGGGACACCTCCCACTGTCCCAGGTGCTCCAGCCCCAGTGTCCAGCCTGGCCTTGGGCACTGCCAGGGATCTAGGGGCAGCCCCAGCTGCTCTGGGCACCCTGTGCCAGGGCTTGCCCACCCTGCCAGGGAACAATTCCTAATTCCCAATATCCCATCCATCCCTGCCCTCTGGCAGTGGGAAGCCATTCTCTGTGTCCTGTCCCTCCATGCCTTCTCCCCAGTCCCTCTCCAGCTCTCCTGGAGCCCTGGCAGGGTCTGAGCTCTCCCTGGAGCCTTCTCCTCTCCAGGTGAGCCCTCACAGGTGTCCCAGCCTGCTCCAGCCCTTGGAGCATCTTCATGGTCTCCTCTGAATCTTCATCTAACGCTTTTAATTAGAAGATGGGGTTTAGAAAACCCTTCTGGAAAATGTGGGAATGTTGTGTGTGATTATCAGCCTGGGCCGATGAGGATGAGCCACCCATTGGTAGCTTGGCTGAATTTCCAGTGCTGCCCATTTGCTGCAGGTGGTTTTAAGATTACAGAAGATTCTGTGCAGAGAGATACAGGTGTCTTTATCAAAACTGTGTCTTTAAAACAGTAGTTAGATTAATTAAAACCTCCCCCTGAAGCTACACCTGTTGACTCTGCTGTTGTCCCGTTGTTGGATGTGTTTGGGGATGGACCCTGGACTTTGTCAATGTGTCGTTCATGTTACTGTGGCAAGAATGAGTTAAATCACTGCTCTCCATTTTTATTTTTTTTTCAGAACTGAAACTTGTCCAGCAAAGTTGGTGGTCTCCATAAGAAATTCAAACTCTCTGCTGACCAAGTGAAAACACACATGTGCATGTGTCAGACGTATACATAATCTTGGCTGAAAATCAGCATCAGTGACAATTTCACTCAGTGAAATCTTAATTTTGATTCCTGCTCTTAAAAATCATGTTTGTCTCAGGAATTTTATTTTTTTGCAGAAAGCTGGGAGGGGGGGGGGGGTTTGTAAATTCTTTCCCTTTTCCTCAGAAATATCCAGCGCGGACATGCTGCTAAAAAGCCGCCGGACCGTTGGCGATGGCGTTCCAGTGTAATTCCTTTAACTAAAAAGGATTTGCTCTTACTTTTGATAAACACATAAGTAAAATTCTGCTCTTTTCATTCCTGTCTCTTTTCCTGGAGGACCAGGGGATCTCCCAGTGCTGTCTGTTCTTTTCCTCTGTGCTTTGCAGGCTGGGGAATCGCACGCCAGACTCAGCTCCGCGGCCTCTAAAGAGGCAACATTAAAGTCAGCACTTGACTGCGCTGAATTTTACAGGAATTTTTTCCCCCAACTCTGATATTGATATCTTTTAAGTGAAGGGAGTAAATGAGGAATCTTTCTCTAAATTATTGACTGGGTGTCTAGCGAAGAGATGAATGAAAAATCTCTTTATCCTTGATAAAGGTTTGGGTGAATTGAGTTAATCTTGTGGCTTCTGCTGTGACCATTTCCAGTTTTGTTTAGGGTGAGCTAAGCATGTGAGGAGGATTTGTGTGGGAGAGAAAAAATATAGCCTAAATTTTAGTGGTGGGGACACAAGAAGAGATTTTCCGTGTTCCTAAATAATTTTTCTACAAAATCAGCACAGAGAAAGAGGAGGAGGGAGTTGAATTAAAAACCAAACAACTTGGCATTGCTTTGCTTTCCTCTTTCTGCTCCCTCAGCATTTTGCAGTAATAATTAGGGCATTTCAGATCAAAAATTTGGGGGTGAGAAATTGGAGGAGAGCCCCAGTAAAAGAGAATTTCAACAGCAGGAGCTGAGAGCCCACACAAGGTCCCAAAAGGTCTCGCAGATACGGGGACATCTCTGGTGTGCATGGACCCGGCAGGAGCTGCTGGGAGAGGCTCAAAGCAGCTCAGCTCACTCCCAGGCTTATTTTTTGGACAGTCTGAACTTATTCTTGAGGGGAAAAAAAAGACACAGGAAAATATATAAATAGTTGTGTATTTTTAGGAAAATTTAGGATCACAAAACCGTGATAGGTTTTGTTCTTCCAGTAACGTGTCCGTCCTTCATTTCAGTAAAAGAAGACTTTAAAAATCTGCTTTTCTGTGTATGTAAAATTCCTGCGATACAAATTTGATCACATTTGCAAGGATTAAAGGATTTGATGTGCAGAATGCATTCTCTTCCTAAGCATGACAAATGGAAGCAATTTACAGATGGCTTCTGAATATTTTCCTGAAATTATTTTCCTGTTCTGTTTTGGTTTGGCTTTTTGTTTTGTTTTGGGGTGGGTTTTTTTGTGTTTTTCTTCTTTTTCTTCTTGTATGCCACTAGAGATCAGCATATTTTTAGACATTTAAGCAATCATAATGTCAACATAGGGGCTTAAAAAGGATCCTGCATAACTATCGAGTAGCCAAATTACTCATGACTGGCAAAACAAAACGAATAAAGTCAGGCCTGAAGGCATTGAGAAAGCAACTTTTTGCATCCAGCTTTCATATTCCCTTATTCCCTTGTTTTCTTCCGAGGCTTTGGGCATCTCTGCATTTCCATTATGTTAGTTTTATTTCCCCCCAAACCCTCCTTTGTATGGCACAAAAATGAATGCGTATTACAGGAGTGCTCCCTCTTAAATCTATTATTGGCTTAATGCATTAATAATTTTGAATACACATCTTTTTCTCCAGAAACAGTGACAGGATCTTCTCAAACTTCCAGGTGTTTATATTAAATTAAAATAAATATGGGTTTTCACATGTCCTCAATTTCTGGTTGCGTGAAACCAGACTTTCTCACTTGTACAAATTGACTAAAGCTTTGTGTTTCATACCTGAGGACCCAGGAGAGTTGGGGATGAGTTCCCTACCTTTGAAGAAGTTCTCTCTCCTCTAACACACGTTTTCTGACTCCACTGGTCACTCTTCAAGGTCGTCAATGCAGGCAAATTGTCACTCAAAGAAGCGCTGATCATTTTCCCCTTGGTTTGTCTCCCTGGTCTCAGTCCCACCTGGGCTCCGGCAGCGATTCCTGCACATCTGGGTTTTACAGATTTCAGCCACGCCGTGTCCCTGTCCCAGGCTTTTACACGGGGATGAATAAAATGTGATAAATGAGCATTTGCACAGTGCAATAATTGTGTTTTTCTTCGGAGGCTGCGTGCTGGGTTTGGGCAGGACGTTCCCGACAAGCCGGGTTTGTCAGCACATCCTAAACTGGGGTTTGTGATTAAAAACAACAGCACCAGCAGCAGGGCTCGGAGTTTCTGCTGCTGTTAAAGAATTTTGAGATGAAATGAATGGATCAGATATTTCAGAGTTAGTTATAACTTCTTCAATTTTTTTTTTTTTCTTAAAAGCATCCAGATCTCAAGACCAAAGCTTGGGTATCTTTTTAATCATGGTCAGACTTTCCTCTAATGTCCACAGTCCTAATTTGCTGGGAACTTTGAATAGCAGGAGCTCCATTCATTTGATTTAGGATTTTTTTCAAGGAGAATAAGATTCAAACCATAATTCCACAGGTCCCCTGCAAATAAGCCTTTGGAGTTACAGTGATCATTGATTTAAAAAAAAGGAAGGAAATTTATTAACAAATAAAAATCTTAATATTTAGATATGTAGAAGAATATTTATGCCTTCTATTTTTATAACTGATTGAAGAAGCTAATTTCAAATCAAGGATGCACAATGATGGATTAAAGAGTTTCCTATAATAACGGGAACTCATGTAAATGTAATCACTGGAAGTTGTTTCAACTCCTTATAAAAGGAAATGGAAATAAAATATTGATTGTTTAATGATAACCAAAAAAGAATAAAACAGAAAGAGGAGGGAGACAGAATCCAAGGGGTTTTGCAAAGATACTTTTTTGCTCGACTTTTGGTGTAATTAGAGAAACTTCTTGCAGCATGGGGAGAACCCTGTGTCCAAGTGAACAGAACTTGGTGGTACCAAATTCCAAATCCCATCTCAGGAGGAGGGATCTGGCAGAATTGAGTGAGACAGTGGGCAAACATGAGGGGGAAAAGGGTGATGGAAAGCTTTGGAAAACATCTTTTCAGCAGCAAGACAGTTGCTTGTCCCTCTGGCTCATCTTTAGCTGAATTTTTTGTGACAGAAGGGAAAAAACCAACACCCTTCATTAGCCTTGTAAATCCTGGCCTAGAAAGCCCCAGGGAGCTTGCTCCCAAGAAAAAGAATCCTTTGCACAATAACTGCACATTTTCAATCAGTCCTCTTGATCCCTGCTTCTGCTTATTCCCAAGAATCTGCCAAGTCTGTTGAACTTCCTCAGAGTGACCCTCCCATTTAATTCATGGGCCATTTTGTATTTACAGAGAGGTCAATAAAAGCTTTGCAGAGCTCCAAACCTCCCTGTAATGGTTGTCCTGAGCAATCCAGCCTGAAGAGCCCCAACAGGAAATTGGTAAAGCAGCAGCCAATTTCCTTTTGCTTTTTTACAGCCTTTTGGTCTTCCTGCTCTGTTCATATCCCCACTGCTGAATTATTCTAGAACTGGTGGGATATTTCCAGTGCCACATATGGAGGAGAGCTCATATCATTCCCAGAATTTTATGTCAGGTTAATCAAACATTGAATTTATTTAATTAATAATAGATGTAAGGTAAACGCAAAAGAGCAACGATGAAATTTGGTTTCTGCTCTGATTTTGTTAGTGTGACTTTGGACCAACTACTGTACAGACCTTTTGTTCCTCTTGCTTAAAATTTGGGCAATGCCTATGGATTTTCTGGGCTGAGGTTGAGGAGCTTTGAAACCTTTGGGCATGGGGAGCAATGCAGTGGGGTGATACCCTGAACTTCTGCCATCTGCTCCCATTTCTAAACAAGGAAAAGAGTATCTGTCACTGGGAGGAGTGAGGCCATGGCACTAGGAAATATTTGAGTTAATAAGCTCACTTCACAAAGGCTGCAGCAACACTGGCAGTAACTCATTGAACAGCTCTGCAGAGCGAATTGTTGACACTGAGTACCAGATGTCCCCAATAAAAGCATTTCCAGGTTCTTCCCTTCAGATGATGGTGAGTCTGGTCCTGCTGCCTGCTGCCCCATTTCTGCCTGGAACACAGATTCCAGCTCAGTCTCAGCCCAAAGAGATGCAGCCCATGTGCTCCAGAGAAGCTGTGTGAGGCTGACCCCGTCAGGGAAACGGGGACCCCTAGGACCTGGCCTTCAAAAGCCACTCCCACCCCAAAATCTATCCATGGCCTGGAGGCACTGAGGGACTTCCCAGCCGCCTCTCCCACCATCCCAGGAGAGCACTGAGGGCTAATTTGGATGCCTGGGCTGCCTGGCAGTGCCTGGGGAGTGTTTAGCATCTTGGAGAGCCCTGGCTGTCCGTGACAGCAAAGGTCCTGAGTGCCCAAGCTAATCAATGCTGACGGTGGAGGCACCTAATCCTGCACCTCCCTGAGCCTCCCTCCGGACTCTCAGTCTCAGATCTGTGTTTAAGAGCCACAATTCCATGCAATCTTCTCCCAAAATGGGCAGAAGGGAGGAAGGTGTTTAAGGAACAGCTGGATGTGGCACTCAGTACTAAGGTCTAGATGACAATGTGGTGATCAGTCATAGGTGGGACTCGATGACCTCAGAGGTCTCTCCCAATTGATTCTGGGATTCTGGAATTCGGGGATTCTGGGAAGACTAGCAGGGGGTGGTGGTTGTGTGTTCTCTGCTGTGATAACAATAATCACAGCACGAAGTTTTGGTCTCTGCTCTTGCAACTCTTCTGTATTTTCTTCAATAGCTACTTGATGCAAAATAAATGAAGAAATCCTTGAGCTTGGTCAGGGACCCCTTTGCCTCAAGGGAGTCTCCTAAAGCTCTGTATCCTTGTATATTTAGTCAGAAGGATGTCCCTTTTTTTCTCTGAAAAGTAGAATATTTGTCTCCTAAATCTCTGTATCCTTGTCTATTTAGTCAGAAGGATGTCCCTTTTTTTCTCTGAAAAGTAGAATATTTGTCTCCTAAATCTCTGTATCCTTGTATATTTAGTCAGAAGGATGTCCCCTTTTCCCCCAAAAAATAGAATATTTCCAGCACAAGGAATATGCTTTTATCCCAAACAGATTAAAAAAAATGATTGGAAAGTTAGAGAGGAATTAAACTCTCCTTCCATGGTTGGTGCAAACCTTTTTAAAGCTGAGCCTCTGGGTACCATGGACAGATGTTTTGGTTGTGTTTGGGAAGCATAAACCTCCCATTGTTGTTTTCCATCTGCCTGTGCCAGGTACAGCTACAGGATGGGGATTTCTAGTCTGGGGTACCTTGACAAGGTGTAGGAACTTCGTTGGGTGCAAAGCTGTGTTTGAAATTACCAAAGCCATTAATTTAAGAGTTGAGGACCCCGAGATTTCATCATGATTAAGCAACTGAATGGGAGTTTTGATGTCTAAGATTTAGACTCGGTCACTCCACACATCCCAATTCCTGCACCTGTGCCCACGTTGTGTCCTATTATTCTAGATGATATCCTTGCTGCTGCTCAAGGCATGGGCATTGCTGTAGATCCTGGTGTAGAGGAAGTGCTGTGACAACAACTTTTCCTTATCCACAGGACCCTGTTTTCTCACTATTGCCAGGCCCCTTTGTCTTTAGACCGACACATTTTCCACTCATTTTGTGGAAAATCAAGAATGTTCTAAATTGAGATTATTAAAGAAAAAGAATACAGTGGAGCAATGCCATTTATATTAATTTTGCGTCATGGGCAAATAAAATTCAAGGTCATATCTGAAGTTTTCTTGCAGCACTAAAGGCCTTTGGTCCTTTGGTTCTGACTTTTGAAGCCTGGGAAGAAAACAGAAATCAGAATAATCACAGTTATGATTCCCAGAAATTATTCACTTATGGAAAGAAAGGAAGCACAACCAAGCCTCTCACATGAAGGAGGTTGCAGTCACAAAGTCTTAAAGGGTTGGGTTACCTGTCTTGTCTCGTGTTGTCTTTTGTGCTAGTTATGTATTGCTTCAAAGGTACAAAAATAACAGCTCTCATGTCTGAAATATTTTCCTTAGTTTTGCCTCTTGGTCATAAAAAGTAATATGATCTTCTTTTTCTTGTGAGGTTTCTTGTAGGTTTTTGCTCTTCTTTGTGTCTTCAGCCTTGAGTTTAATTTTTGTCAGTTAACCTCCTGCCTCAAACACAGATTTTCTCTTCAGGCTACCACTTTGATTCCTCTCGTCAATCCCAAACTTAGCAAAACTATGGATGTGCATATTATTTTTTTCATAATTATCAAGTTTATTCTCTGTTTTTTTTTTCCTCTCTCTCTCTTTACCCCTTCAGGATCTTTCTGGCAAGGATTTCACTCTCCTGGGTTTCAAAGCTGCGAGAATTACAATTCACTCCGAGTTCAAGCCTTTGTTTAAGACAATGTCCTCAGGGTTATGGGGTATGTTAAATGGCAGAAGAAAAACTCCTGCTCTGGGTCTCCTGTTTGGCTGTTTTGTGTCAGGTGGGTTGTGGAATATCTACTCCCGTCCCACTTTGACACCCAGATGGATTTCACAGAGGCCACTTCTACAGCCAGGGGGATTTGGGTGGGATTTCCCTTTGGTTTTGGCCATGGTGAAGCATCAGGCCCTCCCATGTGCTCTAAAACTCCAGGATTATCACCGCTCCTTTATTTATTCCTTTTTAAGGGAAGGGCTGGGGCATGGCTCAGTTCCTTCTAATCCTGGCCCTGAATGAGGTTGATCCCTTCTGTGAAAAGCAATGTGGGGGAGCACCCCACAGCTCTGGTTCTTGCCATTGAATGTGTGGATTTCAGCAGTCTCTATTGCTACTACAAAGAGAATTTTTTTTCATACATTTTTTACCCATTTTTCCCCCCCTTGTAGCTGAAAGAGTTTGTAGTAGCACTTGTTGACACCTGGAAAGAAGAACAGTCTCTACCAAGCTGGCAGCTTGCTCAGCTCAGGGATTGCCAGGGGACCATGCCAAGGGATTCCCAGTTTTTAGGGACCCCACCACAGCTCTCACACCACACACATCTAACCTCAGCATGTCCAGGAGGGGTTGGGCTGAGCCTGGCAGCAATATCCTCTCACTTGTGATATCCCAGCTCCCAGGGTTCCTGCTCAGGGAGCCCCTGGTGCTGCCCCACTCCTGGCACAGGAATTAGGATGCAGTGAGCAGCATATCCTGGCTTTCCAGCCTGGATGAGCCTTTCCCATTTCATTTTAAGGAAAGAAATTCTGATAAGGTATTTTCTCCCATCACAAAAAAAAAAAAAAAATCAACATTTATGAAATGGGAGCAAACTGTTTAAATTTTTTATAGACTGGAAAGATTAGGCTTTGGCCAGCTCCAGTCAAATTTCCCTGGTTCCCCATAAGAAAATGAATTGGAGTAGAAAAGTGTGGTTGTCCTCAGTGCTGCACGGAGAAGCCATCAACCTGTTCCCTGCAGTCCCACCTTGTCACTTCAGTATGCATGGGAATCCAAGGTGGATCTTTATAGGTCCATATTTCCATGACCTCTGGTGTTCTTCCCCTCTTTTGCTGGTTTATTTTGTTACCTGGATACAGCTCTGAGGCTGGTGGCACTCAGAAAAGCTATTGCTGGGGTAGGCTCTCATTTCAGCTCTGATGAAGGAGATGAGATAAACCTCTCTCCTCATCTGAGCATCTCCAGCACAATAAGGGCTGATAAAGAAATGCAAAGAGCATTGCAAACCACCATTTATTACTATTTTCAGTGTTGGTGAGTACTCCAAATGAATCCCTGAACAGCTGAACTTTCACACATTTGATGCTGTTGGGACATCAGCAGGCTGTAGTCACTCTGTTCCCTTCTGTCCCTGAATCCCTAATAAAAAGGAACACCCAGATTTAGACTGGAATGTGTTTTAATCAAATACTTGTGTCTTATAGCAGGGATTTAACATAATCACCATCCAGTGTTAAGGGATACGACATGGCATACTGGAAAACATTCCCAAGTTCTTTGGAATGTGATCACCGAGGAGTTCATTTTCTGCAAGGTCTTAAAAACACAGCCATGCAGTAAAAAAACTTTATTTCATTGTCTGGCTATTCCTCCAAGTCCCTTCCTTCCTGGAATGTTTATTAAATTTAGTTCCATGCCGAGGAATATGTACATACATTGTTCTCTTACCTCAGAAGGCTGTGTGGGCTGCCAATTGCAGCCTGGATTTTAGGGATCTGGTACTGATGCTGGAATTTTGCTGTGTGCTAAGATGTGACAGAACAAGTTTGCTCTTCCTGTGGGTGGTTTCCCTCCCTGCTGCTGCCACTGAATCGCAGCCGTACCTTGTGCTGATCAAAATACACTGAATCTGTCTTCTTTTTCTTTTTCCCATTATTTTTGGTGGGGTTTTTTTTTTCTTTTTTTACCAAGAGCACACAATATTGACTTGAGGATTCCAACACAGCTGCCTGGCAGTGTTAATCAATGCTCTCTGCTTGCTCACATCGTACTGCCAGCGTTAGATCATGGTGACAAGAGCAGAACAAGCTCGCTGCAGCCTTGGAGTAAATGATCACTCTGCCCGTCACTGAGAGCTGCCTTTGGAGCAAATATTGCTGCCTGCATGGCAGAAATAAAACAGTAACTGCTTCTCTTCTCTTCTCTTCTCTTCTCTTCTCTTCTCTTCTCTTCTCTTCTCTTCTCTTCTCTTCTCTTCTCTTCTCTTCTCTTCTCTTCTCTTCTCTTCTCTTCTCTTCTCTTCTCTTCTCTTCTCTCTCCTCTCCTCTCCTCTCCTCTCCTCTCCTCTCCTCTCCTCTCCTCTCCTCTCCTCTCCTCTCCTCTCCTCTCCTCTCCTCTCCTCTCCTCTCCTCTCCTCTCCTCTCCTCTCCTCTCCTCTCCTCTCCTCTCCTCTCCTCTCCTCTCCTCTTTCCCTTTTCCTTTCCCCCTTCCCCCTTTCCCCCTTCCCCTTTCCCTTTTTCCTTCCTCTCCTTTTTCCCTTTCCCTTTTTCCCCCTTTTCCCTTTTCCTTTCCCCTCAGATAATCAACTCTCCATTGTTTCACCCTTCTTACTGATGGTTCTGTTAGATCCTCGCTTGTTACATCTCAAAATTGAATAAAACCCTCCTTTGTGCTGACAACTTCATTGTACTCAGCGTTCAAAATATCAAAGGCTGAATGCTAAATGCTCCTAATGCAAAGTGTCAAGAGTGCAGTCTGGGATAATAGAATACATGTCTTGCAAACTTGCACTTTAATATGGCAAACTACTTGGTCAGCAAGCAAATTAATTCATTTATGATCTGATATTATTGCCAGCAGTGGGTCAGCTTGTGCAGGCAGCTCTGTTGAATTTTGCTGCTGCTGCTGCTGAGTGTCTGCTCTCTTTGTAGATGCCTCCCAGAAAATGAGTGTTTGGGATATAATTTCAGTGATTTCCCCTCTATATATCACTTCACCTTGATTTGAATAATATTTTTCCAAGTGCATCTCCACTGTTCAAAGGGACCAAACCCCATTTGCTGCAATTATCTGGTTATCCTTTGGAAATTCCAGTTGTTGAGCTGCAGGAATTGATTGTGCAGATGTTTAAAACACGAACAGATGAATCCAGTGAAATGTTGTCAGTGGTGTGTTGTCTCCCACAGTTCCACAAAGAAACTTGAACATATTTTCTGGCAGAGCCGCTCATTTTCCCAGGGCGGATATTTGCAATCCTACCTCTGTAGTTTGTGAATATCGAAATGAATGGTAAATATTAACCTCTGAGAGCTAGAATAATGTGAAAAATTACGAAAGTAAATGTTAGCAGAAATATCTGTTACACAGGCAAAGAGAGAGACAGCACTGAAAGGATTTATGTTATTTTTTGAGTCTTGGCTCGTACGGGAAAGTTGTGAATCTTTCGATTGAAAGGAAAGGAAGGTCCAATTTTTCAAAAGCAGCCTTGAAGGTTTGTTTTTCAGAGTTCAGTGACCTGATTGAAAGAACAGCCCTCTGTAAAAATAATTATGGAAGAGGGGGAAAAAAAAAGAAAATTCTTGACATACTGTTACAACTGCAAACAGATTTTCATTCTGTTGTGCAAAAAAAAATAACCCAACAAAACAACCCAACCCCAAAACCAAATGGTGAACAAATTTTATTGTTCTCTTTCTTACAGGAAAAAAAGACTTGATGACCCTTTTGGCTGTGTCCTCCTTGATTGATACCCCTTCTGAGGAGCACACATCTGTAACTTATTTTTTCATCTCTCAGTGATGTCTCAGAGATGGGTATATTGAGGTCCTGAGTGATGCCAGAATGGGGTCAAGTAAGTGAAATAATTTGGGAGTATTTACAGAACAGTTTTGAAAGCAGAGATGCAACACTGATTTTCTGGAGATGAATTCTGGCTTTTGGGCATGGTGTGCATCTGACTAGGATACTTCTCAGAGAACACCTGTTCCATCACTGCTCTGCTTTTAGGTGATTTTCATCAAAAAAATTTATGGTGAAATTGAAGGGACAAAAGATATTCTGGTCTCTTCCATTAGGTGGGATTCTTCCTGTTTTCCTAAAACACTGTCAAATCCAGCTCTGCTCCTTTACTGCATCCATGGGCACAAAATACCTCGTCCCTCAGCACATTTCAAACCTTCAGCTGGCTTAGCTGAGCTGCTGCAGCAAAAAAAGTTGGAGATGAACTTGTAGCCCATGACAGAACATCATCTCCAGTGCTGCCTGCTCCTTCCTTACGGGCAGCCTGGTGGTCTTCCTGCCACAGCCATCTCCGTGTCATCCATTTCCTTTGTCCCATCCCAGAAGCAGCATCAGCAGAAACACACTGGAAGATCACACTGGGCTGGAAGCCAATGCAGATTTATGTCTTTGGGTTTTTTTTTTTTTTTCCCCTTTGTGAGCTGCCTTTGATTTAAAGAGCAGCTTTTATCACGGCTGAGGTGTTGATCTAGGGACCAGGGCTTGGCTGAGGGCTCCTGCTGACCGGCCCCTGGCAGGACATTTGGCCCAAACTCTGCTCGTGTGCTGGGTTCCTGCCTGTTTAAAATCCATTTGATGCTCTCTTTGCCTTGAAAATTGTCACTGAGGGAGGTTTTGGGTTGGTTTATTTTGTCATGGACGATGATTCCCAACTTCTCATGTGTGAACCTTTTTTGACAGGAGGTGATGCAGGATGGCAGCTCAGTGTCCCAGTACAGCAGGGTAGGGATGCCTCCCACCTTCAGGGTGATCAGGACAACCCCTACAACCATCAGTAGTCAACTTAGGGTTCAAGGGATTAATATTGGTTTTGTGAGTGCTAATCTCATCAACAGCTAATTTGCATTTGGAGAATAATTTCACATTCCACTGGGTTGGGCCTAAAGTTGTTGCACCTGAGCCGATCTTAAATCCAACTTTTTCCTGAAGTATTCTATCAAGGCAAATCTATTCAGCTTCCACCACAGCGAAAGCACTGAGCAGCAACCAACTCAGAGCAGCTCGGGGGGTTGGCTACCAAGGCCTCCCCATCTGCAAATGTTCATCTGCCTGCTGTCCCCAGCCTTTGCTGTCCCCAGCCTTTGCTGTTGTGTTGTTGTTTTGTCATTAACATTAATCGTGTCTTTAGACGCGCACTCCGTGTTTAATATTAATCACCACGGTTTGTACATTGGCTTTCCCTTTTTGCTCGTGGCTGCGGGGTGCTCAGAGGCCCCGAGCACGTCCTTCCCCCTCAGCCAGTGAGGCAGAAGGAGAGAAGTGCATTAGGAGCCCCCTGAGGAGGAGGCACAGCACTTAAAGGACAGAGATGCTCTTTGGGCATGGTGGTGGGGAAGCATGGCTGCTTGGGGGGGTTTGGGATGCTTTAGGGGCAGTGCTTGTTCTTCCTGTGCTGCCCGGAGTGTCCTTCCTCCCCATGGAACATCCCAGGATAGGTTCTTCATTAATCAGGATCAAAACTTCCCAGGGAAGTGGAGTCGGGGCTTGGACCATGCTGGGAGGCACCATGGAACATCCCAGGGCAAGTTCTTCATTAATCAGGCTCAAAACTTCCCAGGGAAGTGGGGTCAGGGGTGGGACCACGCTGGGAGGTCCTGCTGATCCATCAGGAGTGGGAAGCCTTGTCTGGTCTGGAGAGGTGCAAGCTCTGCGTGGACCCAGGGGATGGTAAATTCCTTGTTTTTGTAGGCAATTGGGCAATATGTGCTGTTAGAAAAAGCCCACAAGTTTCTCACGTGCTTCTCACCTACTCCACCTCCTCATCAAACCAACCTCCACACAGAGGGAAAGTCACAGAGTGACTTTAACTCATTTAGTTGTCACTTGACTGAATGACAATTCATTTAGTTGTCAGCACAGACTGACACGAGATGTCAGAGTTGCTCTTCAGACAACAGAGACATTGGATTAGTGTCCTTTAGGTACTTACACCGTGATTAAATCCATAACAAAGCAGTATTCCTGATTATGGCTTGGGCTGCTATTTCATTTGGGATTTTTTTCTCAGGTGTTTGCCAGGTTCTCCTTCCCTTGGGATGCAAAGGACACGTGTGGGGTCTCTGGCCCCACTGCCAGGAAGCTTCAACCCCCTCTCCCATCCCACACCCACCAAAGAAGGTGCTGGAAGAGCCACTGCTGACAGTGACTTCCACAAACCACAGGCAAAAGCCCAGAGCTGAGACGTCTATTAAATACAGTTCAAACAACACCACACCAGATCCGTTATGAATATTTTAAAATAGGTTCTTAAAATTAGGAATTGCCTAGCGAGGGCAGTCATTAGTGCAGGTTTCATTAGGGTGGCAAGTTATCAAATTACGAACTAATTTAAATTATATCTCTTGAAATATCCTTTTTACATAAAACAGGGGGCATCGGGCTTGTAAAATAGACTGGGGCTTAAATGTAAGCTAATAAATATCTAATAAGTTCCAGCACGTGTTTAAACTGATCTAACAGACAATATTCTGAACAAATATTGTACTGTGTAACCGGAGCGGCCTCGGACAGCCCTGGAAGCAGGTGCGGATCATTTTATTTGCTTTTTCCAGGTCTTCCCATGCCGTGACCCCTCCTCAGTCCTGCTGCTCCTCTAAAAGCACATTTACACACCCAGCCTCTACCTGAACCCAGCATCTGACTCTGTTTCCCCAACTAATTCATTAACGAGTCCTCGGCGTGCCTTCGGTGCCTCATATCCATTATCCTCATTTAATAGTTTAGCCTAAGGATGTCTTTCAATATAAATAATCTTCCACAATGCTTAGATAGCACAGTTGTGTTTCTTTTTATAGCAAATGGAAATGATCTCAAAGCATTTGACCAGGTTTTGAATCACAGAACACACGACAGAGCAGGTACAGAACCTGCCCATTTTTTTTTTTTTTAGGTGGGGGATATTTTATCCCAGCAGTGCTGCATCTTCCACACAGACAGAAATTCACCCAACATGTGTTCAAGTCATTTTCTCCCTCTGAATTTTAGCTGGCCACGTAGACTTTTAAACCACCCTTTCTGCCTTAAATGTAGTTTTAAATTGCACCTAATATTTGGTAGGTAATTCTTTAAAGCTGTTAGCACCTATTCACAGTGTAAGTAGGGGGATTTTTCTTTTTCATGTGTGCCTTCTGGGATGTTAAAGGATCCAAGACTGGGGATGCAATCTCAATCCAGAACTGATCTCTGCAGTTTCCTGCAAGGGTGAAATGGGAAAAGTAAAATATTACCTTATTAAAAATTGCTCAAAACACATCTTCCTTGTTAAATATGCAGAGCTATTCAAAAATATTACCTTTCTGGGAACAGTAACAATACTCTGATCGCCTGAGTTACTATTTCCAGGACTTGGTTTACTGCTAAGGAAAAATTAGGACTCCAGGTGAACAAATGAACTCCTGCATTATCTGAGGATCAAAAAATGAACATCCCATACTCTGGAGGGGTGAGAGGCTTGTGTCAGTTAATGTGAAGGCAGGAGTCACTCAGATTTGACCGTGCAATTAAAAGAAGCAGGAGATAAAGTTAGTAAACACACTGTCTTAGCAGTCAGAAAAGCCCAGGGCTAGGAGAAAATTAAAGCACTATAAAACTGAAGGGTTTGTACTCTCATTAAGATATTCCTGTAAGGAATATCTCAATATCACCAGCATCAAGGAGGAGAGGCTGAAAGCAACCTTCCTTCCACCGATACAACTTTGGCACTCGTGTCTACAGGATTTACAGTACTACAGACTTCTCCTTCAGAAATTAAATTAATTTGAAACCACTTATAGGCAAAGTCTGTCCATGTCTGAATCTCTTCCAGGCTGCTTTTGCAAACTACATTTTCTATACATAAATCATCCTGCAACTCTCTCAGTGAAATTAATTCCACGCACTGTGTCTGCTAATGAGAGTCCACCCAATATTTTGCTATTGCAGACACTCATCAGCTCGCTTTAATTTACAGGAAGCAATCAGCATCTGCGGAGCAGAGAGTGTACAAAAGATGTCTTTAGCATTTATTGACTCTAAATGTTTGCAATGCCTCCTCACCTCTGAAGCAGTCCCACGCAGAAGGTGTTTTAGGATTAAGGTTCCTGGAGAACTGTTGCCTTCTTCAGGAATACTCTAGCCCCTAAACCAAACGTGCTAAATGATTGAAGAATATCTTGTAAATCATTTACCTCTTCTGCTGCTAGTTTTCAGTGGATAGTGTTTACTCCGTTCCCAACGTGATGGCAAAGTTAAATTTTCATTTTGCTGAAAAAGAGCAGAATACGGAGAAGCCTTTCTGCTTGTTACTGCCTAATGTGGAAGGAGCTGGTTCTCAATCCCATGGATCACAGATGTCCTGTCAGGGCTCATATACACTGAGTGAAGTATTTGCATCCCCGAGCCCGCTGATAGACTGAGCATGTTTGTCTACAAAGTGCTTTTAAATGAACTAATACATGATTCATGTGGGCTCCATTGAGCAGAACACCAATCTGTCTGGACACACTTTGCTGTAGGCTTGACAATGGGAACATTTCTCTAGGTGAGACAGGTACAACCAGCCCCTGGAAAACAGTGCCTGTGGCCCGGCACATCCGAGCCCTGCACGGGGTCACTCCGAGCCCTGGGTTGGAGGTTGTCTTTGGGATATTCTTCCTCCTGCCTCTCTCTGGGTGCTCGTGACACGAGCAGCGCACAGGCTGCATCTGCTCAGTCATGCTTGAGCAGGAGAGGAGAGTGCACCACCTTTATTATTTATACAGGGATACAGTAAGATTCCTTGCAGTGCAGGAGGGAAGAAAAAATTGATCCCAAGTATACTGTTTCCTATTGAACTAAATAGATTTTTAATCGAGTCTCTGTTCCTTTGGGTAATTGACTTAACAGTGCGGGCAAATTAATTTCAGATACAACTATAGCTGGGATTTTCCAAGGAGCACAAGGGTGCTGGGGAGTCAGCTCCAGTGCAGCGAGAGCAGGGCAAATATCTTAATTCCTCTGGCTTCCCAGGCACATTGCAACCCAAATGTTTAGACCTGGAGCTGAATCCGGCAGCTTTTATGCCAGCAAAACTCCCGCTGAAGTCAGTCAAAAAAGTGACTCGGGAAAGACAGCGGAAAATGCCTCCAAAAATTCCCAAGTGCTGCTGAATGTGTTATACACACATAACCTCCTCCCTGCATTTAATAACCTCATCTAAATGTTGCTCTTTGCAAGGCATTGTTGTGCGAGGCTTCCTGTGATATTTGGTGCCAGCGCCTCGATCGGGATCTTGTCAGCTCAGAAAAGCCTTTGGAACAATTTTATTTTCCTGTGACCCAACCAAGAAGCCCACTCCAGTGGTGACAAGACTGGGTAGCAAAATCAGCATCACTCTGTAGCTTCAAAACATCCACTTTGCTCTCTAGTAAAGCTCCTTCTAGCAAGTCTGTTAAAAAACAAAAACAAACCCACAAGAAACAAAAAACAAACAAACAAAAAACCAAACCAAACAAAAAAAAAACCCCAAAAAACCCACAAAAAAACCCACAAAAGCCCCCAAAAATCACAAGAAACAAAAACCCAAAAAGCAAAAGAACCACAAAACAAAAAAAGCACCAAAAAAATCCAAACAAGAAAAACCCCATGAAACCAAACCAAACAAGAAAAACCCACAAAAACCAAAAACAACCCCCCCAAAAAAACCAGAAAAACAAAACTCAAAAAAACTCAAAAAAACACTCAAAAAACCAAAACAAAAGACAAAACAAACAAACAAAAAAAAAAAAACCCAAACCAAAAACCCAGGGAATTTGGAGCATTCTGAGTTCTATTGCAGTCATAAACAGCCATGGAAAAATATGTGCCCCATGATTTGTAGCTGAGGGGTTCTCGGGGCATTGCTCCTGCTCGGTTTTCCCAAACCCAGAGCCCCAGAGAGACAAGGAAAGCTGCATTCCCTTGTCCAGGCTGGCAGCAAAGCAAAGGCCAGAGGAGGAGCCCGAGGGCTGTATTTTCAGCCCTGATGGCTTTTGTCTTGTTGAGACAGGCAACTTTAGACATTTTACCTCCCTCCAATGTCAAACCTGTGAAATACTAAATCTTTTACATACAACTCTGTACCTATAGCAACATACAGGAGAAAACTCCTTCCAATATTTTGTAAGGAAATGAAAAATACACAATTTAAGAATTAGTAGCTGCTTTCCATGGCTGAAGAATTATATTCTGCAGACTGGAAACAATAAAAATACCGCTGTTATTATTAAAGAAAATTTACTGTATGGAAAGGTTGTGTTTTACATATTTTGGTGCCTTACTCGTCTAACTTCAGTAATTAAAGAGAAAATCAACTGAACTATAATTAAAATGGAATTATTCCTCAGTTGCCAGTTGCAACTGTCATGAAATCAAGGAATGTGACAAATCATACTCTGTATTATTTACATGTTCTGAAAGAAAGGATAAATACGTGTCTATATAACTTTTCTCCCAAACAAATCTTAATAAAATTTTTTTGTAGTTTTTCCTCTCTGCAGCTGTTTGCAGAGCTGATGATTTGAGATTATTTATCGTATTTTCTGTCATATCCTGTTGACCTGGCTGCTTCTATTGGCATATCCTGAGTTACCATCCAAAATTTTATCATTTATTACCAAAATTACCATCCAAAACTCTGTCTGGATGTGGTTTGGCTGCTGGATGGAAAAGGCTGAAATGATGCTGAGCTCTAACAGCACCATGGTCAGGAAAGCTTGGATTTGTGAAAATAAAAGGCACAAACTAGATGTAAAGAATTAATTAAAGGAAGAAAATATACCATTCAGATCAGAAAAGCAGGAAACTCTGTTATAGGGGTTTTTTTTGTACTCCCATAAAAATTCGGTACCTTTAATTATCAGCTTATTAACAAAAGCAAATAATAGATTCACTAAGAGGAATTTTCAAAGTTCATGTAAAAACCTGATACTTTTTCCAGGTTTCTTCAGCAATAAGGATGAAAGTCAGAGCAGATGAGGGAAACTCTTTTTCCTCTTTGCTGCTCCCCTTTTCCTTGTTTGGTTATTTGCCTGCCTGGATCACCTGGGATGCAGGAGCCAATCTTCTCAGCAGAGCTTTATGCCAACTCAAATATTTTTCCTTTTTTCCCTTAGAAGTGTATTAATATGATATTTAATAGCTTCTAGAAATTGTCATGTGGAAGGAGGGGGGGGGGTCACCCACAAAGGCTCTGGACTACTGCAGGGAATTCAGGATATTATGATGAATTTTTAAAATAAATATTAAACACATGATTTAGCTGGTTTTCCTTCCTTTTCTTTGCAAGCAATATGAAATTAAACACTATTTTAAAAGAACTTGCCTTTTTCCCCTGTTGCTTAGCTCATTGCCCTCAAAACTTTGAACTCGGCTCAGCTGTTAATTATTCCGCAGTGACAGATTCCTATTGGCTCTTCCTACTGGTTTGCTCCATTAATTTCTTTCCCAAAACATGGCACCTGCTGAACAACCCCACTCTCTGTTTCTGACCCCTCCAAAAATGCTCTTCTGGAGGTCGGACCCACTCCTTCTCCTGCCAAAAGGGGATGCTGGTTAAATGTCCAGGATACCTGAGGCTGGCGGGAAGTGAGCCAGGTCACTGGGAGTAAACTGGGGCTCTGCAAGGGTTCCTAACTGGGAATGGAGCTCCTTCCTGCTCCCACTTAACCCCAGTGTTATTCCAGAACAAGCCTGTTGAAATTAGGGGAGTTATCCTGGCTTAACACCAATGTAATTGAGAGCAGAATCTGGCCCCATGCTCTTGGCATGACTACTTTTTTGGCAGATTTGGCCACTAATGCTCTCAATGGGTTTTGAGCTTACATTTAATGGCATTACATTTATTTTAATATTTTTTTAAATAGCTAGTGTAAATTGATTCTAGTAAAAAAAAAAAAAAAAACCTACTACTCTACCTACTCGTGTTCATTTGTATTTCAAATGGCCCATTACATTTTCACTAACAATCATTAGAGCTGTGTGAGCTTATTGAAGCTTGGGCTTGGACTGAAATTGTAAAAACTGCCAGGTCTGGATTTTTTTTAATGCTGGAAATAGCACTAGAAAAGGGAGGGGTTTTTTGTGTTTTTTTGTTATAATACATGACTAAGTAACCTGAAATATGATTAAGCTGTGGTGAAGAAATACACTGTGCTGTTTTTTAGGTCCTCCAGTGGAAAATATGGGCACAGCCTGGATGAACTCTGATATCCTGATCAATATATTAATATTAAATCTGCCAGACTTAGGCAGAACCACTGGCTGTAATTTTAGTTCTGAGTCAAAGAAACCTGACAAGAAGCTGGTTCCAAACTTTGAGCACAGAAAGCAATTCGAGCATGATAAAGGAACAGAATCCTTACAAGGATTTCCACTCGTGCCCAGTGTTAATCCCAAAAGCAGGACTCCAAAAGAGGAACACGCACCCCTGATGTGTGTGTCAGCTGTTCCTGCAGCAGGGCGGGAACACGGGGTGGGAATTGGGGAGTTTTTGGAGAGAGGGCTGGGAAGGAGATGGAGCACCAGGTGCTGGACCTGCTGAGCATGGTGTCCCGACAGCGCTCGGCACGGATGTCATCTGGGGCCTCTCTCCAGGGCTGGGGATGATGCATTGCACCTTCAATCCTCAGGATACGGGGCTGATTTCCTGGGAAGAGTGCCGACCAGCTGCAGCTCCCCATTGCCCATCTGTCTCAGCAGAGGTTGGGGCATCCCCTGCTCTGCTGGCAGGTTCTTGCACGCTGCTAATTGTACCTCCTCTAATTGTGGCCATTAATTCAGAGCAGTAAAGAACAGGTATTAATACAGATATTTAGCCTTGTACCTTGTTCACATCACAGCCACACAGCGCTGGAGTAGAGCCACACATGGAAATATGTGCAGCAGTCTGCACTGGTAACCTGAAAACACTCGAAATATTGGTTTGAGGTAGCTGAATATGAGGTCATATGCCAGGGCACAGCTCTACAAGGCTGAACAGCTTAGGCTGGGTGCAATTGTTGGCCTCTGAACAAGCTCCCTATCAGAAATGTAGTGAACAAACACTTGAAGACACAAAGAGTTTTTTGACTTGTGCTGTTGACTGACTTAATTCTGCCAACCCCCCCCACTGCCCCTTTCCAGGACCTCTTCCAGCCTGTTTGCTTATTTTTTTCTTTGCCTACATGCACATTCAAAGGATCTCTGATTATCCTGCTCTGCTTTTTAACTTCCCTTCCTATGACACAACACAAAGAGAGCATAGCAATATGAGTAGGTTTTGCCTAGTTAATTTTTTTCCCCCCAAAGAATTGCCTCAATATTCTTTGCATTTAACTCCTCCACGTACCCGTTTCTGGGCCAGCTCAAGTTGCTTTGAGGTGTATCACCCCTGCTTGCATTTTCTCCTCTCCAGCCTCCTCCCATGCTGAGCCACTGGCAGGTCCCATCCTTTCACACGACTTCTTCCAGGTCATTGATACTTGGAGTGGAGAGTGCTGTCCTGACATTGATCTTACTGTGCTCCACTAGGCACTAAGAACAAACAATATTAGGTTATAGCATTGATTTCATGGATTACAATTTTTTCCCAATCATGTTCTTGTTAAGCACCTTGTAAAATACATCATGTCACGTTGTTCGTCTCCTCGGTTCCATGGTGCAACAAACCCAGTGCTGACTATTGTCTCCCGACTGGGAAACCTCATCCTCCCCAGTACCTGGGAGTTATCAGCCTTTAACTTAACCTCAGCTGATGGCTTTCAGTGCAGTATTTCAAATTTTCATAATTTGTGAGCAACTGGACAGGCTGGCTACTGAAAATAGGTATCACGATCTAATAAAAACTTAATGAAACTTTCTAAGTCACTCTCAGGTGCTCTCAGGGGAGGATTATGCAATCCCTGCCATGCAGCAGGAGCATCTCCCTCCAGCTGATGTGCAGGCAGAGCCAGGCAGGTCTGAATGGCTTTCCATGTCCTCACTTATTTTTCGGATGGATTCTGGACTGTTTAGTCAGGCCCAGAAGTCACTACTGATCCTTTTCAAAGTAACGGTGCTGTGGTTTGATGAGAGAGGAGATAATGTGGCCATGAGGCTTAGGATGTATAAACACACACATAATTTCATTAAGTGCTCTTCCTAATTATTTTATATATTAATGCGCTGCCATCACTGCCTGCCAGATAATCTTTCATGTGGAGCGCAGAGCTAAAAAGACATCAAAGCAAATTTGGCTGCTTCTTTCAATGTACAGTTTAGAAGGGCTCATTTTCCTGAGGCAGTAAGGATCCCTACGTACAAATGTAATAAAATAAAAATGGCACCCAAATGTTGACACAAGTGATACTTGCAACAACTGGTTCGAAAAATTTATATTTCAAAATATAATGGTTAAATTAGGCAGGAGACTCGTGTGTTTACTTGAGAAACTGCTCAGCCTGGTTTTGGTGCCACTTGACAAGGAAGAGTGACCCTGTGTTACAAAAGTGGTGACAACATTTTTTCTGCTAAAAATTAAACTTGGCATTCTCAGGAGTAAGCCTTTCTCACTGGAATTTTCACTGCTCTCAAGTTTAACAGAGATTTTGACATTTCTGGCTCTTCATAGATCCCATCATCTCCAAATCACATGGTCGGTACCCCACCCACGCAGACCAGTGTACTGAGGTGAACACAGCCTGTGTGGGCACAAGGATCTGTTTGTATCAGCATAGCTGGGTGTATTAATTCTTAATTTTATGTAAATTTGGGGTTCCTGTATTGAAATCAGCAGAACTGGAATGTGGAGAGACAAAATATGGACACCTGACCCTTTGTTCATCCAAGTTCATGATGCCCTGTGAAAAGCTGAGGCACAGAGCTGTGAAAACAGG
Organism: Motacilla alba alba; assembly: GCF_015832195.1. Lineage (NCBI taxonomy): Eukaryota > Metazoa > Chordata > Aves > Passeriformes > Motacillidae > Motacilla > Motacilla alba. Next base: position 34,199,589 of record NC_052021.1, read on the forward strand.
ACTGGTTCTGAAAAGAAAGCTTCAGGTGCTTGCAGAGAGAAATACCTTTGTTATTCTTCCTCAACCTTCCTAATCCTCAGCAAAGTATTTCAGAAAACATTTCAGTGACATGATGGATGTGAGCCATTTAAAAGTTTTATCGAGCTTTACTGTAGTGCAAATCTTAAAAATACTATAGAAATTATATTAAGATTTTCAGTAAGGTTCCATGCAGAATTATGAATAAATGTAAAATTGATTTCAGATTGGAAATAGATGCCAGGAAGATTTTGCATATCGGGTAGAGCAATGAAATTACATTTATTGCTGTTTTGTATTTTTCTTTTTTTCTTTTTTTTTTTTAAAGCACTTCAGCTCAGGTAATAATTGTACAGTCTATTATAATGATCCCAGGAGGTGCTTAACAGTACTGCAATTCTAAGTTTTACACTTTTATTTTTCATTTGAAGAAAAACTTGTCACAATAAAAGTGATACATTAACAGAACATCACTTCCTTTTTTTTTTTTATTATGCGTATTTAGATTATTTCCATGAAATTGCTTATCAAATCCCACAGGCCTTTAAAGATAACTGAACAGTTACCCATTTGTGTTAACTCTGGGATATTGTGCAAGAATTTGTGATGGGACACTGAAAAGATAAAGTGCTCTCTGAGATTCATATCTTCTCGATTTGGCATTGGAGGGCCGGGTTTTCAAAGCTCTGTAAGGACCAAATGATCAGGGCCTTGTGGGGCATTTGAGACAATCGGATTGTCACATCAGGAACCAGATTCCCTGTGGGTCAAAAACTCCCATTAGTTTGTCTGTTCCTCCTTATAGGTGTTTGAGTCCCTATAAAAATCTGATTCTGGGGTTTTTAATTCCTGTTGTGTTTCAGCAGATGGATCCACCAGAACTGTATCTCCAGTTTTTAGGGATATGAAGATTTTATTTCACTCACTACTTAGATTTTTCTTCCTTAAAATCATAGATTCATTCAAGATGAAACACACTTCTAAGACCATTGAGTCCAAGCACTGCCAAGGCCACCACTGACCCATGTCCTCAAGTGCCACATCCACATGGCTTTTAAATCCCTCCAGGGATGGGGACTCACCACTGCCCTGAGCAGCCTGCTCAAATGCTCAGTAACATTGACACATTACAAAATAAAACTTTATACACAATATAATTTAGGATATTTCTACTACCTTTTCTCCAGTGAAACAGACAGGTTTTTCCAGGTCTTTCAAGCATTTTTTCTGGATAGGTTTGTTTTTCTACTGGCCCACCACTCAGTTTATGATTTCCTGCTCATGGAGGTCCTTCCAGGAGAAGCAGCAGTGAGAAGTGTCCCGTGCTGGACCTCCAAACAAACTTGAGTGTCCCGTGATTGAGGGCATGGAAAACCATGTTCCTGGTGGATAAATGAATCAGAGAATCAATTTGGTTGGAAAAGACCTCCAAGGTCATCAAGTCTGATCTTTGTTAATCCCCACCTTGTCAGTGTTGAGTGCCATGTCCAGGCCTTCTTTGGACCCCTCCAGGGATGGGGACTCCAAACCTCCCTGAGCAGCCCCTTCCAATGCCCAACCACCCTTTCCATGAAGAAATCCCCCCTAAAGGAAGCCAGGCTGGGATGACACAGAGAGAATGAGTCTGAGGCTGGTGTTGCCATCCTTCAGTTGATCTTGCAGCGGCTCGTGCCCTTTCTCTTGGGCTGTTCCCGCCAAGAGCTCACGGCGAGGTGGCCACAAGCGCGGGGATGGAGCAGCAGCTCGTGGCAGTCACAGCACATTGGGCAATGTTCAAGGCTGTCAGCTCGGCTGTGCCCAGGACGAGCGAGCAGGCCGCGAGTACAAGCAGACATTAAAGATTCAGAGGAAGGAACGCCGCCGCTCATCTGCTCCCGCGCTCGCAGCGCCGGCTCCGAACACGCGTTGCCCCAAGACTCTCTGGCGGCGCTGGACTGTGCCAGCTGAACTCATGCAGTAAAGAAGAGTGATTATACATCCTGTATGTAATCACGGAACATATGTTGGAGTGGCACACGAAATCTGGGCACACTTTACCCATGTAGTAAAGACCAGGAAAATTATGAACAGGCTACAGAAGGAAAGCGACTTGCCAAATTTTCCCAAACCAAGCAGGAGGTTCCAGCGAGCTGGAACTCCACACAGTATATTCTTGAGGGGGTTTTGGAACAGAAACCTGGATGTGTCTATAGCATGTTGGCAATGCTCGTGATATAAAGAGCAGATGTCCTCACCTCCACCCACACGATTATGGCTGCCAGTTTTTCTAATATCTTCTGCCTGATGAACTGTCCAGTTACAGGAATTTAGGCAGGAAAATATAAGTGGTATTTCTGAATTAGGGATGTTTCACTCGATGTGAACCTCTCAGATCTGGTCAAGAGAAAAGGCAAAGCAGACCAGGCCAAAACATGGTTTCCCTTGGAGGAAGGTGGAAATTTAGATAAATAGGTATTTTTAAAATGGAATTTTCTGGAAGCTTCCAACTGTTGAAATGTAAGTAGATCAAAGAATAAGAAGAGAAACACCTGCTCAGAGATAAGAGAAAAAAAGCAGCTTGAAAAGTATTGGGAGTAAAGGGAATTTCAGTCCAAGTTGTTTTCCTGATAGCAATACTAGAACAACAGTAAACAGTGCAGCAAAGATGAGACTGTTGAATAAATATTCTTCTTTTATAATGCACAAAAAAGTCAATTAGTATAGGAGAGTGAACAAACTTTTGATATGTGAACAAACAAAAGGTCCATAACAAATCAGGGCAATGGGAAACAATGCTAATATAACTAAAAGTATGGGAAACAAGCTGCTAATACTAATTCCAGATAAAATGCTGGTTTGGAAACCTGAGTATTCAATTAATGAATCACCTAAGCTGGTGATTGGTGTGGTTGGTAGTTGATCTGTGACTGGAATCAGCTCATGGTTATGAAATCAGGCACATACCAAGCCACAGATTTTCTGGAATCAGCACCTCCCATCATTTGGAAGGGTTCTTGGCATTCTCCAGTGTCTTGTGTGAATCCACAACGTGGAAGAAGCATAAAATTATGGATGGGCCAGGATGGCAGGCATTGGAGCAAGAACTGAAGGATGCCTTAACCATCAAGGTAGAAGAGGAGCTGCCCCATGGGGATGGAGCAGCTGGAAAAGGGAGCAGTGGGATACAGACAGCGTGGTTGTATGGATCTCGTTATTCCACTTCCTTCCTGGGCACACCTGGCTGTTTAGGGATGACAGAGGCTGCTGTCCTCAAAGGCTGTGCTTCAGGAGAAGAGGTTTCCGAGGGAAATCCAGGCTAATGATTAATGAAGATACACCTCATAGGAAAGGATTCCAGGATTGGGTTTATTTAGCTTATCAAAGAGAAGGTTAAGGATGACTTGACCATGGCCTATACACACCCACATGATGAAGTGAACTTTAATAATGGGTACTTTCATCTATCAGACAAAGATATAACAAGGTCAGTGGCTGGAAATAAATTCAGAAGAGTAATTAAGGTACATGTTTTTTAATGTTGAGAGTGATGAACTGACACGAGACCGTACTATGAAGCATAGGGAGTTCCTTATTTTTGAAATTATTTTTAAGAGGTGTTGTTTTGCTAAAAAAAAAAATCTAATTCAGGTTGCTTGGGGAAATTCAATGCTGGGCTGGAACTACCCGATCACAGTCAGTCCTTCTGGCTTTGCAATTTATAAATCTGGTAGTGTGAAAAAAAGGACACGCTGCCAGTACACCAGTGTTCACAGCTCCGACTGGAAAAGCAGGAGCAGCTATTGTTTGTTACCAAAGCATATTTATAAATATGAAATAAGGCTGAACCCTGGCAGACGTGCTGGCAGGAAGCTCAGTGTTTGTTCCCAGGATCTTCCTGGCAGATGTCATGTCTGGAAGTTTGGGCAGTGAAAATTCATCCTCCCTGCTCTCCCTCTGCCTGCAAGGGCCATCCTGGGGCATGGACCCTTCCTCCCACTTTGTAAAACTCCCACAATCCTGGGGGGGAAACAGGGTTTGCAACGGAAACCCCAAAATACCTTTCAGTGCATGAAGCAGATGGGTAGGTGGGTTTTTATGATGCTGATGGCACTGGAAATTATTGGGGAAGAAGAGTAAGCTCACAGCCATGGTGGATGTGACCCAGATGGAGACTTCCCTAGTCGGATGTCCCCAAGCATCCCCTGGGAAGGTTAGATGAATCAGAAAAAATAATGGAATTGCTTAAGTTGGGAAAAAACTTCCAAGATCATAGAGTCCAAGCTTTAACCCAGCAAGGAAGTGGTGGAAAGAAGAAGGTGGCTGGAAAATCACCTTGTCCCAGGTGAGGACTGGAGGTGAAGACCAGAGCATGTCTTGCCTTCTGAGTGAGCTCTCCACAGGCCACTCCAGAGCAGCCCAAATTGCAGCCCTGCATGGCCTCTTTTCAGTGCATGACATTAGTCTGGTAATTTCCCTTCACTTTATTGGCTTAGCTTAATTAAACTTCAGTTATCACTTTCCTTCCAATTAAAGATTTATTTTTACTACTGGAATAAATAAAATGATGGGGGCACTGGGAGCAAATGGAAATGGCAACGGGGAAGTTCCTTCTCAATTACATTCCTTTGGTTAAATTTTGTGTTGTGGAAAACAAATCAAGCTGGGGGTCGGTTCTGGTTTGCAGCCAGTGGATTTCCAATAAATTAGATCTGATTATATTGTACAAGAAAGAGATGTGGATGGAAAGCTGTAAAAAAGTGAGGCTTCTGTTAAATCAAATAACCAAGATAATTTGGGAATGAGATTTCTAAAAGCACAAGAAGCCTGCAAGTTTGATGTCAAGTTTTTTCAAGGCGCTCCAGTTCTCTCACAGTGAAAGCCTTCGCAAATGGCACCAATAAAAATCTTCCAATTTCCATCTATATTTTGATTACCTTACAGTGAGTACAGAATATAATAAACTCCCAGTTCTGTAATGAATTCAAATAAACAAACAACTACCCTAATCCCCGAGCAGGCCTTCCCTAAACGAAATGGAGAATAATTTGGGGATATAAAGTCTCTTTGTGTTATTTGGAATTGCAGGTTGCATTAGCATCGTTTGGGTTTGCTGGTGCTCTATATGTGATATTGGTTCCTGGTGAATAGCTTAAAACAACAGGCAATTGGTAAAGAAAGCAGCACAAGGCTTTTTTTTTTTTTTTCCTGTGCAGAGGAAGGACGTAATTTGCATTTTTATCCTATTAATTTCTTCCCTTAAAACAGGTAACAAGAAGGGAAAAAAAAAAATCAAAAAAGGAAATAGTTTTCTAGTCAAAAATGTTTTTGCCCAGTGGAGTTGTGGTAATAAAGAGTAAAAAATGCAGGAGATAATTGTGAGCACTTTGCAGAAGTGCCCCTGTGGCGCTGGGCCGGGAGCGCGTCCGCTGCGTCCCGCGGGAGCGGGGTGGGGGCTCACGCAGGAGAGGAGCTGGAATCCCTCTCCTCCACATCCATCTGTGTCCTGAGCAGCGTTTAGAGATTCCCCAGGATTTGAGAGGACAACTCTCAGCCCAGAATCATCTCTTTACCTTGCATTAGGCAGCCAAGGCCTGTAGGGGGAGATTTCTTATTACTCTTTAAAGGAAGGGAAGCGGGAGAAGCCTTGGAATGCTTATGGATATTATTTCTTGCTGGAGGTTTCCCTTCTTTAAAGGTTTTAAATTAGATGAAAAGACCAGATGCTACTGCAATATTAAATCTAAATAGATTTTTTTATATATCTAGCACTTTATAAAGGTATAATATTAAGTTCTCATCTAAATTAGTAGATATAATTGTTTGGCAGGGAAGGACTTGTGATTTCCAGTCTTTAAATATATAAGTTGAAGGGAGAGCTGGGACCCCTTTTTGTCCCTGGGTTAGATGCAGCAGCAGCTGGTCCTTGGGTATTGGGTTCATGGAATTGCACAGGCTGGTGAAATTCCACCCCTTGGAGAGAGAAGGGAGGGAGGTGAAGGGCAGGATTTTGCTGGGGGGTGCACCCTCATTCCCCACCCAGATGTTTTGGTGAGGTCCCAGGGGGTGCTGGCACTGCATGAACGCCCAAGAGCTGAGTCTGACAGAGGCCAGCCGAGAGGATTTGGGGAAGAAAGTGTAAAAATGCAATATTTTGCAGGTTAGCTGGATGGAGGGTGATGGAGGCAGCTGATTTTGTGCTCCTTATGGAGGGGACCACGGAACTGCTCCTGGTCTTGGGGTCCTACAGGGTCCTACCCACCCATGTCCCTATCCCCAAGGACACAATTCCTGTCTGGATGAGCCAGAGCTGCCAGAGCCTGTGCTAGTGCTACTGTGGCTCTTCCTTCTGTGCAAAGCTCTGCTTTCATCTGTCACAGAAATACCCCATGCTCTCCATTTGTGCAGGATAACCTGACAAAGGAGGTGATTTCACAGAGTGTTACAGTCAATCTTATCTTTAAAGTGACACCCAGTTATAGTGATTATTTTTCATTGCAAACCCAATAAGAAAACATCACAGATCAGATCAGAAGCACACAGATTTCCTCCCTTGTACCAAGAATTTGTATTTTTCCAAACATGGAAAACATGGCCCCAAACCTTGAGTTTTCAGACACTCGTGACCAAGTTTAACTTCACCTGTGTGATAATGGAATTAGAAACCCTGCTTTTACCAGGAATCAGGAGTTAAAACCCAAGCAGTCCTTTCACAGAGCTCCAGCCTCTGGTGTTTGTGTAGAGAGGGGGAGAGACTGGAAAGAAAACAGCATCTCTAAGAAATTTGCAATTTATTTTTTTTTAAAGCAGTGAGGAGCAGCTTAGTTACACTGTCTCTACTTCATGGAACAAGAAACCAAACACTGTAAGTGGAAAGGCAAACAATTGCTTTGCTCATGAGAACTTTCAAAATAACACCTTTCAAAGCCAGAAATGCTGCTTTTAACCCACCAACATCCGCAGGCACCGCAACGCCCTGTGCCAGCCCAAACTTCTGAACGCAGGAAACCCCAAGTTTTTCCACTTGATGGGAAAAAATATCCAGATCCTTTAAAATGTGACCCTGTGTAATGTAACAGGCTGGTGAATTGTTCAGATTTAAATGATTTACATGTGGGTTTGTGCTGTAAAATTGCTTAGTGCCTGGTCCTGGATTAACCAGAGAGTTCTGGTGGCACCCCAGAGACACAGGGTGCTGGGAAGCACAGAGTCCCTGGAGCAAAACACTGGGATCCATTACTTTTTCAGCTAACAGCACAGGGAAAATGTGTGGGTAAAGCTGGAGGCACTCACCTGAAGAAGGGAAGGCTCCAGGGAGAGCTCAGAGCCCTGCCAGGGCCTGAAGGGGCTCCAGGAGAGCTGGAGAGGGACTGGGGACAAGGGATGGAGGGACAGGACACAGGGAATGGCTTTAAGCTGTCAGTGGGTAGATTTGGATTGGATTTTGGGAATTAGGAATTGTTCTCTGGCAGGGTGGGCAGCCCTGGCACAGGTGCCCAGAGCAGCTGGGGCTGCCCCTGGATCCCTGGCAGTGCCCAAGGCCAGGCTGGACACTGGGGCTGGAGGAAGGGACAGTGGGAGGTGTCCCTGGAATGAGAGGAGCTTTAAGGTCCCTTTTAACCCATCCCGTTCCATGATTCTGAGACTGATCCTCCATACAGCTGGAATCACTTTCTGTGTTTAGGAAAAAAAAAAATCCTGGAGGTCTTTTGTCTCCTCCTGGGCACAGCCAGCATTCCTCAGGGCTCTTCCTGCAGGCTCTCCTGGAGCTATTAGGGAGCTGCATCGACAGCAAGTGCATTCACCAAGTGGCTCCACCAGGGCCATTCCGAGCTATTACCAACAATCCTTTAGGCAGGCTCCATCCAATGGAGTTTGCTGTCAATTAAGGGGCTATTCCTCGGCATCCCAGCATGTCAAATAGCCATTGTCTGAGTTCAATAACCCTCTCTAATTAAGTATTTACTAGATTCCACTATTAAGCCACTATTAAGCATCTTAAAAACCTTTATTTATTATGTATTAATCAATAGTCCTTTCAGAATATTGGATAAGTAAATGAAGTTATTACAGGTCTTTTTGGTTTAATACTTTTAGTGCAGCTGAAAAATAAGGAAATTTACTCTAATAAATGAAGGCAATATGAAAAGTCCTGTAAATCCAAGGAACACAGGCTAAGAACTAAATCCATGCACCAACAGCCAACATTAATATTCCAGGTTATTCCTGTGTCCTCATGTTCCCTTCCTCGTGGTGACAGAAACAAGGGGCATCTCTCACTCCCGAGACTCCAAATGAAGTTGGGGTTCCACTCCTTGCACCAGTTCCCATCCTCTTCCCCAATTTCTCTTTCAGCCCCATTCAGATACAGATGAATAATAATTTCATCTGCACGAACATCACATTGTTTGCCAATAATTTGATAAAGATTTCCCCTCCATGGCAATATGTGAATATGTTTACATAAGGAAACAGCAGTGAATCCAGCAGCCTAATCGGAATCCACAAAGGAACTCTGAAGTGCTTACAATCCTCTGCTCCCTTTTGGATTTCTCCCAATACCTTCACTTAATGATCACAACTCGAAAACACTCGCATGGAACCTAATGTCTTAGACTAATTATGTGTTAGTATCTGATAACATTTTGCCACAAAAATGTTTGTTTGAATGTATCTTATCAAAGTAATGTTTGTGCCCAGGATTAGCCACGGCTTGGCTAAAGATTTATGTAATCAGCTTATTTTAAGATTAATTCATGAAAAAAACCCACAAATACCTATTACCACTTAATTTGTATAATAGATATTTACTATATTTTAACAGTGCAATTAAAAATTAATATGGACTGTAAAACCATAAGGTCATGTAAACACTCCACTATTTATTTGGTAGTTCACTTATCTTTTATCCCAAGATGTGATTATGCAGCCCAGACCTTTCAGGTTTGCCGAACAGAGAAAGGTCAGCAGCGAGATGAGATGAATATTCTGAACTCTGTCCCGAGCAGACGTGGACACGGCCACGCACTGGCTCTGCTCATTCATCACTCCCTGGCTGGAGAGCTGGCAGAGCTTCCGGAGCATGGCAGTGGATTGATGGAGCCCAGGAGGTGAGCTGTCCCTGGGGTGGGCAGCTAAAGCTACTGACAGAGCACTCGGATAAAAACTGTTGCCCCAGTCCTTTCTTTAGCTCAGGCTCGACTTTGTTTTAATGTTTCAATTTGTTTAAATTTGATGGCGGGGTTTGGCCTTGGCCGTGCGGTTCAAATGTTGGCGGTTTCAAAGTCTCCATGTGGGTTTTCCATATTTGAGCTTCCTAAAAGTTGCTGTCCTGATAAAATGCTTAATTAGCACTTCTTTTTCTTGCACGTTTTGCCTCTGTCCACCCAGAGAGTGTTCGGGCTTGCAGTCTGCCCATAAGCCTGATTTGCATAAAAACAGATCTTCTGAGTGTCCCTCTTGAAAGGATTCTGAGCTTGCCAGGGGCAGGAAGATGGGAAGGGCTGAAAACTCTTCCTTCTTCACTTTGGTCCCATTCCAACTCCCAAAATCTATGGAAAAATTACTACTAAGACCCTACCACCACCCAGTGTTTGAGACCCAAAGAGCTGCACCCTCAAGGGCAGCAGAACTAAACTCAAATCTAAGAATAAACACATTCCACAGATTTTTAGTTGCTTCAGCATGACAGTGGACTAAAAACCCCAAAATATTAACTTTTCTTTCCATATTTCATCACTCCAGGTTCAGTCCAAGCTTAAATCTTGAAGGGCACAGGCCTTTGGAGTTAAACACAATTTGTAAGTGAGTTTCTTTGGTTTTGCTGATCTTCAAACAAATTTGTGTTTCGAGATCAAATCTAATAATAATAATAATAAAAAAAATACTTCCTCTGTGGAAGGATCCCAAATATCAAATCCAAGCTGGTTTAAAATCGCAGTTTCTCACCTGAGTTTCTGAACTCAAGAAATTAAATCCAGGAGAAAAACCTAAGGAATTCTTTCCTGCTGGCTTTATTACCATTTCAGAAGCAGGTCCTAGGTCCTCTATGGGCACAGTCAATAGCATCATTTAATAATTCAGGCTTGGCTAGCAAAGCATGGATGTGTCATAGCTAAAAGTCCAGTCAAAGACACGTCCATATGTTCAAGGTACATCTCGAAGGGAGGATTCCCAGAGTGTTTCCTTCAGAGACCCACAGGTCAGCATGGAAGAGCTGCTGGCTGCCTTGCAGCCCTGAATGGGCTCCTAATAACACTGGTAATACCTGTCAGGGAAAATTTCCTGGCTCTTGCTTATCAATTAGCAAAAATATATCATTTTCTGATCAGTCATTGGCACATCAAGGCAATTAAACACACAAGAGTCTGACACCGCCTTCCCAGCAGGCGGGTAACAAGCAAACTGTTATTCCACTGTAATTTTAATTTTTTAAAATATTTGTTTCCAAATAACCATTTCTCTTCATCTCGTTTATTTTTGCTGGTCCAATTCTGACATGACTCTCAAGGTGTGCATAGGTTGTGATGCTCAGTGCATCGTTTCCCAGCAGCAAAACACTCCTGTTCTACCACATTTGACAAAAATAATCCTCCCTGTGAGTGTTTTCCACACCACAGCAAAGAAAACCAGTTCCTTGACAATGAATATGGCAAAATAAAATCATAGTTATTGTGGAAAGCTTTGACAGACTATCTGGCAACTTTGAACTGTCTCTACAAATCATTAGATTGCAAAACATTTCTGAGAGAAAAACAAATTAAAAGGTCAAGTCTTTAACACAAAAACATGCAAAAACCCCCACAATATTAATTATTTTCAGTGTAATGTAATACTAACCATTGCATATAGTTCTGTAACAGAAGAGGAAGGATTTAATTGTGTCAGTGTGATTGTCCTGGGAATTGGGGAGCTGCCGTAGGTAGGGAGCTGGATTTCAGCCTGCCAAGGCATTGAAAAGGCTTTTCCCTTCTCCTGCCATGTCCACCTCCTGCAAGCATGGGAACAAAGAGGTTTTATTCCTCTTGTGCAAGAAAATATAGGAAACGAAAAATAAAATCGTTAACAGTAAGTTCAGTAAGAAATGCAGGAATAATGTTGGATGGCAAAATTTAAATATTTCCCACCAAATGCCTGCGTGGGGGTCACAGACTAATTCATCATCGCTGTTGCTGTCACCTCTGAGCTCCTCAAGATGAACTTCAGGACCATTTTGGAGCCACTGACACAGGAGGCAAAATTTTGTGATTCCACGGTCAGCATCTCTTATGATGTTTTCATATTCAGCTGGGTTTTATTTTTCCCCTCCTTGTCCTGCAGTGAAGAAAAGTGATCCCAAAGTGTGGCAACTTTCTGTTCACTCAGGGATTCTGTTTGCTTTAGTTTTCTTGTTTAGTTGAACTCCAGATACCAAAAAGGAAATATTGTTTTGTCATGGATGTTTTCCTCTAGATTTGTGTTGTTATAACATAAACTTATAAAAACCATGTAGCAGTTTCAGGTTAATTTGTAGTTATATTTGCTGGCTTATTTCATTGCATTATTAAAACATTTAGTGCCGTATGTGTCATTAATATTCCAAAAAGTAATTAGCATATTTAATCAAAAACAATTAGGAGCAAGCATTGCTTCCCTTTTTAAGTGATAAAATATTAATGGCTGGAATAAACAAATGGAAAACCAAAAAGCACTTTGAGGTGTTGATTTCATGCGTGGAAAACAAAACAAAAAAACCCACCCAAAAGCAAGAAGGAGAAGATGCCTTCCAGCCTCCAGCCAGGCCCTGGTGGGTTTCTGGCTTTTCTTCCTCTCCAGGCTGACAATTATCATGTTACCATTATAAACCAATCAAGTTTTGCTCCAGTTTTCCCATATTTTAGCTGAATAAGATAACAGAGATAGGGAAAAAAAGTGGGAATCCCACCTTGGAGACAGCTTCGTGCAGGTCTTTCCTGTGAGACACAATGGACATTGGTTTGCTTGGTCTTCATAGCAGGGACAGAGACATGTAAGCTAAAAATGTGGTGGATCTGGGTCAAGAAATTCCTCATTTTATGTGGAATGGAGGGCAAGGAACAGGAGGAACCACAAAAGAGCTCCCTGTCTTTCTGCTGGGCTTGTAGACAGCTCTCTTGAAAGAAGCCGTGTAACACTATAATAAACTTTCAACAGTTGTAAATATTTGACTAGAACTTCAAAATAAGATTAATTAGTTGGTTTTAAGACCTTGAGGCCATTTCCTCTCACTTTTCCCTTGCCAAACTGCACCCTTCAATCAGCTCTGTTGACACACCACAGGGGAACATCCCACCTATGAACTTTTCCAGCTACAGCACATCCCAAACGCATGAAGCTGTTTCCATGACCATTGCTGATCATTGCACAAATATTTTTGGATTAGTTTTAAAATATTATGAGCGGGACAAGCCCTTTTCCAAGTGCTCAGCAAGTGGTTTTGTTCTGAGGCATTAAGATATAGGTTATGGAATGGTTTGGGTTAAAGAGGACATGGAACACCACACAATTCCACCCCTGCCATGGGCAGAGACACTTTCCACTATCCTGGAGTGCTCCAAGGCCTATCCAGCCTGGCCTTGGACACTTCCAGGGATGGGGTAGCCCCAGCTTCTCTAGACAATCCGTGCCAGGCCCTCCCTGCTCTCACAGGGAAGGATTTTTTTCTAATTTCTCCTCTAAACCCGTTCTCTTTCAACAGGGACTTCATGTGGAGTTTGCTGGTGGCTGTATTCTTTTATATTAAAGATAAAGCTCAACAAGAAGACACAAATCCTCATTTTCTGCTTTGCAGAGAAATAGGTTGTTTGCAGTGATTTGAAAACAACCCAGAAGCCCAGCCTGGCCAGGGTGGATCGGGATGGAACGAGCTGGAAAGCGGCTCCCGCACAGGTTTATAAATAGGCTGCACTTCTCATCCTGAAACATTGCTCCACTTTGCCTGTTGTGCTGTAAATTAGCCAGTTCCTCTTTAAACAGAGTCAAAAAGAAACAAAATACATATGTAACACTGCTGCCTGGAACACGTGAGGGGAGGGAAAAAAAACAACAACTTATGAAATGCGGAAAACATTTGTTCAAGTCTCCAAGGAAAATGAAGTCAAACCAAACAAGCATATAATATAGATGTACGCCTCATGGGCAAAGTTACCTCTAAGCCCATATGTTTTAACAAATTAAGAGGTAAATAATTTGCTGAAGGTACAGTTCAGCCACGTCAGAACACCTCTGGAAATGAGATATCTCTGCCTTTCAAGTGGTGCTCCTCATCAAAAGGTTTATTTCTCTACTTTTTAGAATAGCACACCTTGTTTTGTCTCAAGACTGTAAGTAACTATTAACCCTTCAGGGCCTCTGCAAATGATGTGGTCATTTGAAGTCGAGGCTGCTTTGCTGCTCTCGTGTCTGCAAGCAGCTGAGAGAGATTGATAAAATTCAGGTTTTCAATAGGGGAAAGCCACGAGGGACTTCCCTGGGAATGAAAAGAGACACAGAAAGGTTACTACATGTATCCTAGAGTCTGGTACATAATTCCACCGTTAAAACTTTAATTTATGAAAAAAATGCTGGTGTGGTCCCCAAATGGTTAAATTCCAGTCGAACTTTTCATTTTAGTTAGTCATGAATATATCTAACATACAGAGGCCATCAGCATCTCGCCACTAGAGACTATAAAGTCTACTTACATAGGGTTCCTGGGATTTTTCATGTTCTTATGGAAAATATCTCTGAAATCCCCGAGCTGAAAATTTTGATCTCATTTGTGGATGTGAGTGATGCTGAGAAAGGGTTGAAGAGTGAAGAGAACACTTTTCTCGCATAATTTCATTTGTCAGGAGAATCTTGCCGCTGACATTGGAAGAGTGATTTAATTGATTTTAATCATACACCTGAGATTGGGAAATTGAGCCCTCTGTCCTGAAAAATAATTCTAGGCTTCCCTGAGAATGTCTAATTTGCAGCTAATAGTTTTTTTTCTTGAAGTTTTGTTATGAAGTTTAGAAAATGCAGATCAAAGGCTGGCACGTAGAACTGCTTAGCGCAGCCGGAGACGCTGAATCGGGGCCGCGGTGTTTTGGTCTTTCAGGGGTATTAACGGGCACATCTGCCTGGTTTTGGACAGGCAGGAGAACAAAAGCTCTGACTAAAGAGCACAATTTGCCTTCAGAGAAGAGGGACTTTTATATGCTGAGTGCAACCTGGAAGACTCAGAGTGGTACTTCACTCCAGGATGTGTTTAATCCTTGATTTTTCTCTTGTCACCGAGCACAGTGTTTATAAATTGATCATATATGCCAAAGAAAGGCTGGTTGTGTGCCCCAGCATGCTGAAATGATTTATTCTAAATAAATAATTCCTTTGTTTTTTATTTCTCAATTCAAAATAAACAGCGTTATTCAATTACAACTAATAATACTGAACACAACAATGAAGCTAAATAACTTTTGGATTATGAAGAACAAGTGTGCCTTTTGCTTTTTTTTCACAATGAAATCTCCGTGATCTTTATTACCTCTATCAGCTGTTATTCAGAAGGGGATTTCAAGCAGCAAGAAGTTTCACTTTCCCCAATGCTTTGACACTGAGGAAATAATTATATTACAATACTTATATTGCTCCACACAATAGAAGTTGTTTGGGATGTAAAACTCAATATTTTCTTTCCTGTAACAATTCTGAAAATTTCCACATTGGATATGTACTCAGAGAATTTATATTCCAAAACTGCACTGACAATGCTGTTAAGTAACCATTCCTTTTTTTAGTATTCCCTCTTGTAGGAAAACTAGAAAAAGATATTGATTACATGGACACTTCAAGGAGGTGGCAACCTGCAGGACAAACTGGAATATGAAGTTTGGATGCAGAGATGGGTTTAATTTAAAATGTTTCAGGGCTGAGCCAAGGCAACACGACTTGTCAGTTTGGATCTAAGGACTCAGACATCTTTTGTTTTAATCAGATGTTGTTTTTTTGTAAGATGCCTGTAAGTTGAAATCTCATTTTTCTGCTGAGGAATCAAAATTGTTGAGACAAGCTTGGAACTTGTGATTGGAATGACTGGCTTTTATTGTCTGGATGTAGTGGTAAAACGCCAAAACATTGAGAATTTGCCATCTTTCTTGCTTTTTTTGGCAGTAAGGTCTCTCCTGAAGGGGACCTCATAAAGAGTTGATAAGCTTGTGATCCGTGTTATTTCTGCAATGGCAAAAATGTGTATGGTGAAGGCCCTGCACAAAGAGAGACATCAGCTTCACATTTTGGCACAGCTGCCAAAGCACAGGGATACCCTTTTTGCCCATATCACTGAGGGTTTGGGGTGTCTCTGTCAGCTTGGATGAATTTGCATTGGTCCTGCTGATGCATCTTCAGCAGAAGTTCACCACTCTCCTGTAGAAGATTCCTTGTTTTCCAAATGCCTGGATACAGGGATGAAGTCACCAAAACAGCTGTTTGATGGAGAGGAAATTTCCACACTGGGGCCAAAGGGAGCAAAATTGAACCTATCGTGAATGAAACTGGGCCTTGTGTTCTCTGGCTGGGAACAGATCCATGAAATTCAAAACAAGCGGGGAAATGTGTCCTGGTTGAAAAACCACTCTGGGTATGACTTAGCAAGAGAAATTACTCTGGAGGAGCTGTGAATCCAAGTGACCAGCCCAGCACGCCAATTTCATCCTTCTCTTCTGTTTCCAATGGGATACAAGTCATTGTTTTTCTGTCCTGGCAAATTCATTGTGGGAGAGGACAGAGTGATGAGGACCAGCTAAATGTCCAGCTCGTGAGTTATTTTAAGCATGTGCAGCCCGTGACTATTTGCAGCAGGGGATATATTTAGCCAGGAGGCCTCAAATGCTTGTTTAATAATTAGTTAATGTTTGTAAAGCAGTTAGATGGTGACCAGAGCTGTGCAAGGTCATTATTTTATAAAATGCTATGGCTCATTGTACTCCTCGGGCTGTAGCAACCACAACAATCTCAATGCTGCCTGTTAATTTTCCTGAGTCTTTTATCATTGCCCTCCATTGGTGATTAAGTGTCGTTTGTCTTATAATTTTAATGTTATCTTTAACACACATAATAAAGTTTACATAATTATAGCCTATTAATATAATTTGCATGCATGTTACTGGCAAGGCACAGGAAATGTTTCATCACCCAGCGTGTAATTTGGCTTATTTAACCATTTCCTTTTAATTTTCATCAATAGATCGGCGTGCCTCCTAAATAGAGATAACCTCAATAAATTCTCTTTTCAAGATCCTTATCTGTATTAAGTCTCTAAAGGTCTCGGTAGCAGGACTATGAAGTGCTGAAGGGGGAACATTTCTGAATGTTCTGCTACGGGAAGTTTTAAAAATTCACATTTTCTTCAGACAAGCGTTGGTCTTCCTAATGAAACCTGGGAACGAGGTGCTCTCACGGAAGCTTTGAAAGTGTGCATGCACCGTACTTCATAGCTGAGCTGTAACTAGACTTTAAATGAGTAAACAGTGTTTAGATTGAACATGAAAAGAGTCGGCATGAAAAGACAGGTTCAAAATATTACATGATGCTTTGCAAAAGTGTAAATGTGCCTGCCTTTATTTTTTTTTTTCCCCTCTTGGTAAATGGCAAACGTTTACAACCCAACTAAAACAGTACCAAGAGAAATCCTGTGTTTGCTCTTTGGAAGATATTCAATAAATTATAGTGAGCTGCAAATGTCACTGGATTGGGAACTGTAAGAGCTTTACCTTTAAGTCTTTAAGTAAAGACTTGCAGCTGGTGCAGTGGCTTGGTAATCCCTAATGATAAGCTGCTTTTAATGTGGGGGTGAGGCAGTTTTCACACAGATATTACTGCATTAACCTTACTCTAGGTACAGTGCAGGTGTGCACAATATTGTGCTTTGCAGCCTTCCCTACTTTATTCTCCCCGAGTATCCGAAGCCTGCTTTAACAGATCCTCTTATACCATGGTGAAAAGATTGCAGTTCAAGCCTATTATCAACAAAAACCTGCCAAAAGGGCTACATTGTCAGACTTTATGATGGTACTAACTATTCTGTTGTTCTCTGGAGACCAAACTTAGACCATTAAATTCACTTCATTTGTGATTTCAGTGACCTGGGCTGCAGACATCGGGCTTTTGATGTAAAATGCTAGTACAAGAATCAATGGTACCATCTAGCTCCCCTTAAAGTATATCATAAAAGCATAATGGTCCTCTTCTAAACAAAAG
Source organism: Motacilla alba alba (assembly GCF_015832195.1). NCBI lineage: Eukaryota > Metazoa > Chordata > Aves > Passeriformes > Motacillidae > Motacilla > Motacilla alba. Next base: position 34,216,821 of record NC_052021.1, read on the forward strand.
GTGACACTACTCTTGTATAATACAATTATATGGGGATGATGTTTTCAGCAGAGTTTATTTGATATTATGATGTGCAAAGACTTTCCACATTGAAATAAACTGCGTAGCTGAGTTCACTCCATTATTTTCAATAGACTGACTCCATTGTCTGCACTGGAATATAGATAATTTTCATACAGTGGGGAGCTATTTTCATATCCTCTCCATGAAATAGATGAGATTATAAACAGGCTGGGATTACTCAAAAACCAACACAAGCCATGTCTACAGACCCATTTAAGACAAAGGCTGCCTCCGGAATGGTCTCCTTTGATCGGGAGGCTCCCAGGACTTGCTCCGTTTATTTGACAGATGACAGCTATTTATAGCAAATGTCTAGCATTTTTGAAAATTAAAATTTTACTGGTGGAATTTAAGGGTTATTTTCCACTCCAGGGACTAACATTTCTGTGAAAAATGGCCTTTTTTTTCTAATACAGGCACCATCTTCAGTGTTAAACCTATTTGTAAACAAACGCATTGCGATAGCTCATTGTCAAACACTGAACAGGTTTATAATTAATGAAATTGCTAAAACAAAATAAATGGAGAATTAATACAGCTGCCAGTATGTTTGTGTTGTTGCACAAGTGAGGAGACACTGCTGCCCCCACAGACTCGACACCGGGAGCTTTTTGCAGCCTACCAGGGCTGAAAATAAAGCCAAAACCAATGCAAACTCTGGGGTTTGCCTTTGCCAGAGGGTCACAACCAAACCTAAAGAGCAAATGTCTGGATTATCCAAAAAATCAGAGATCTGGGTGTTCTCCCCTCACTTCCTTTTGAAATATTTTCCCATCTTAAGTGTGGAGGGACATTGCAGGGCACCAGCTCTGATGTGGGGTGAGGGCGAGGTGGTGGCCAGTCATATTTTTGTGCCCCTTGCAGGAATTAGGAGATGTCAGAGGGTTACATGGAACTACTGCCAGCCCCGGGAGGCCCAGGGATGATGCCAATCTCAAGATATACCACAAAAATGCAGCATCCTGGAAAGGGGGCTGGGAATGGGAAGAGTGGAGGTGTGTGTTGAAGGCACAGCAGGGACTGGGGACCTGGCCACCACTGTTGGCCTCACATGGCTCAGTGTAATCACCTGCTGTGGAGAAGCAGTTTCCTTCCATTTCCTTCCTCCCAAGGTGTGGCTCTGGCTGGGGGTCTTGCCCAAAGCTCTGGAATGTTTTTGTATTTTACAAAGCAATAATAACAGAAATGTATGTTTAGAACTTGTTTGAGAGATCGTCAGTGATGACCTGACAGCGTCGGAGTTCCTGCTCCCCATAATGGCCCAAAGGTTGGGCATATTCCACCATCAGGCATGAGGGCCATGTTCCATTGGTGTGGTTTTCATTCCCTGTTGTTCTTGACTTCTCACATAAACACCAACGTTTCTTTCTCCTTCTGCTCAAAGGAACCTCAATCTTGTGCTCTAATAAAAAGTCTCTCCTCACACCAGTTAACATTTTTTGGCCTTTCTAATTCTAAAACTCCAAGACTTTCCCCTCCTTTTCACCTCACAAAGCTTTATTTGTCACCTCAAGCCCAGTAAAACATCAAGGGGAGATGTGGCACAGGGCAGGAACATTTGCTTGACCGAGGGGAAGGATGTCCCCGAACTGGGGAGCTTTTGGGTGGGTTAAAGACAGAAGAGATGAGAATAAATCAAGAGCAACTTTATCCTAATTGTGTTATTTCATTATCCAGGCCCTTGCCTTCTGCAGGCATTGCCTCCTGCTGTGTTCAGAGGACAGGGAACTGGGGAAGCAAATAGGTCATTCCACAGGGTGCTAATGCTGCAGCCAAAGCCAAACCCCAGCAGCCTGAGTGTGACCATTAGGCATGGCTTCCTTATGAATGGTTTTAATTAGTTCTTAATCAGGGAGACCGGGAACCCAAAGAGCGCCTCACTCCTTCCCCCATTGGGTGTTTGCTGTTGCTTCTTTTAATGTCTGCTCTTGATGAACTAAAGTCTTGCAGCTGGACAAATGTTCTTAATTAAGCTGAAGCAGAAGCAGATATTCCATGGATATCAAGAGTTCCCTCAAACACGACATCTGAAGGACACTGAGTCACAAAGAGCAATTTCTCCTGTTGTCCAATATTTGCTACTGTACACATTTGCCATTTTTAAAAATTTTAATTCTGGGCTTGCCATCCTTATGCTTTCTAGGATTTCTCCAAAATAATCTGAAAGTTATTAGAATTAGAAACTGTAAATTTCTATTAGAAATTGTAAAACTCAATTAGAAAATGTCAATTAAGAGTGGTTCCCACGTCTCACTTTTTTAATGGTCACCCAATGAGAGAAACAAGTAGGAAAATTTTCAGCACAAAAATTTTGTGTTTTTAAATTGAGAGTATAAATCAAACAAAAAAACCCACTAGGCTTAGATTTCTTTGCATTTGATATTTCTTTTTAATACATAGAGAAGCTTCATGGAGTCTGATACCCAAAGTTTACCACGTCTCAGAGATATATATACTGACTCAACTTGAGATTTTTTCCTTTGTTTTAAGCACCAATTCATTTCATGAAAGAGAATTAATTTCTTCAAATGCAAAATTTTAATAAGAAATATCTGTTAAGTTAGCAGGGGAGTTTACCACCCGCATCACTAATTTGGGAGTAAATAAACTGATCCAATATCCTGCAGAACCTCAAAAACACAAATTTGAGTATCCTGTGTCTTTAAACATAAAGATTTCTTTTGCAATGTGGTTAAGGAGATTTAAGGACTTGCTGGAGACCACTTGGACACTACAGCAGCTTGTGACTCCCTCCTCCTTCATCCCTGGACCAGGACACCAGGGAGCTCCAGGCTCCATCCCTGTCCCCTTCCACAGACCCTGCCCACAGAGCACTGGGACACCTGGATACCTGTTGAGACAAAAATCAGGTGCTGCGGGCTGAGCCTGGTGACAAAAACCGCTCTGAATTGCTCTCAGTTTGAACACCCGTGTTCATTCTTTTGGGAAAGTTTATGCTTTAGGCAGAGCTTTTGCACCACACGCGTATGCATTATATCTCCAAATTGCCTCCAAGCTGACAGTCTTTCGGGTGCATTAACTACTTTACTACCAAAGGGGCAGCAGGATTAATACATATATTTTTAAACCGCCGAAGCGAAATATTTCAGCTCGGTCTTTTCTACAAATCTTTGCCTTGGTGTTCAAACCTGCAAACGAGCCCATCAGCAACAGCTCAAGTCCATCAAAACCCCTCAGTGCCTTGATTGATAAATAGGGCGTGTTTACACTGTGGCTCCTGTGCATTCTTTTCTGTCAGCGCTAATTTATCTGAAAGTCTTAACCTGCGCCTTCGAAATTCAGGAGCATTTCATAACGGGGGCTGAGGAAATAAATCACCTCCTGCAAATAATATTCAAAGAAGTGGGTAAAGTCTTTCAGCACACAAGTGGCTGTGACACACAGACAGAGAGACACATTAACCTCCCAGAAATCCAGAGAATCCAAGCCTTTTAAGCGTGTGCAATTCTTCCAGAAAAAGAGGCGCGGAGCGTTAAAGCTTTAATATTGAAAGCCTGCACCCTAGACAGAGAAAGGCGGAGTGGAGGGAAGAAGGAGGAGAACACGCAGCTATCCTGGATGTATTTATATTATTAGGCTGAGATTGTTATTATTATCATTCTTGTTTTTACTGCAGGCTTCCCTTCTGTTTGCAGGTGAGGTGGGTTTTGTGGCCAGCCCTTCCCCAGGCACGCGCGGACCCCGGCGCTACGTGGGGCTCTATTAAAGCCGCTGTTCAATAGTTTGGTGATATTCAGACAATATTGAAACATTCCCAAATGAACTTTGCAGGGAGACATTTTCATTCGCTGCCTCCCTCCTCATGCATATTAACAAATGGTATGCAAGGCCTCATTTAATTCACTGATTTTACATTCGGATCACTTTCTCTTTTACAGCTATTTTTACCGGGCTTCATTAATCTTTGTTGAATACAATGGCATACATCTTTAATGCGGCCGCTGTCAAGTCATATTTCAGTAAGAGCTGCAAACTGAATGACAGCAAGCAATATTAATAAATTTAACATAGACTATATCAATTTTTAACAGAATGAATGTGGAAAGCTAAATGTATTATTTTTCGTTTAAATCATAGGGTTTATCACCGGTTAAGTAGCAGCGATTTCAGGAAACTTGTGACGTGCCGTACAAATAGATTTACATCTCATTAATAAGTAAATTAGGCAAATGCCTTTCAAGTTCAGACAAGTACATAAGTGTAATCTCCATATTAAAGGAGTAGTCTTTGATAAACCACTGAGGAATTGCAGCAGCCAACTATGTGACATGTTGCCAGTGCCTGAACTCTTCCACATTCCCACCTTTAATTACACTGGTTCATTACTAAAGAGATAAGTGTCTCTCCAGTTAAGATTCTATAAATGAGCAGCATGCGGGATCCTCCCAAATCATTTTTGCAGAAACCATGAAAAGGTGGTAACAGTTATGAAAAAACGAATTATCACCTGCTCACTTTCTTCCTTCCCTGTAATAACATTAAAATATTAAGATGAATTCCTTTTAAATCTCAGGAAGAAATTGTCCATTAAGAGATGCTACTTTGTTTAAGAAAGAAAGAAGCGTAAAAAAAAAAAAAAGAAAAAGAAAAAGGAGGAAAAAAAAAGAAAAGAGAAAACTCCTCTGAATTTTTTTTTTTAATTTCCCTTCATAAATCCCAACAGAGATAATTTGCTGTAAAATTTAAACCCAGTGAGAACTTGTCTGTCTGTGTTAAATAAAAAAGTTACGGTTGGTAGGAGACATGTTTTTGCAGTAGCTTTAGCGATTATAGGAAATTACATGCAAAGCCAGAGTTCTGATCCTAAGTTAATTTATAATTGGAAAAAACTTATTAATTAGCTATGTCATTCTAATTAAGAATTAGAGGAGTGTGCATTAGAAAGTCAGTCAATATCCAGCTGACAGAATTAAAAAAACCCACAGAAGTCTGCAAGCTCCATAGCTCTGTCCACCGTCTCCCTTGTCATCTTTTTAAGGATTTTTCTGAATGTCTAACAGAAATTAGCTCTGTAAATACAGATATCAAAGGAAATAAATTGGGAATTTTGTTGGCCTGGAGAGGAAACCCCTAAACTGAGCTGACAGATGGACTTTACAGGACACCTTTTGGGCCTTTCTGGGTGATCCTGAAATGCAGCTCATGTTCGGAGCTCATGTTCTGCTTCTCCTGCAGCCAGAGGAAAAAGCCCCTGCATCCCTGCAGCTCTATCCAGCAGTTCCTGCATCCCTGCAGTGTTACCCACAGCCCCTGCATCCCTGCAGCTCTATCCAGCAGTTCCTGCATCCCTGCAGCTCTATCCAGCAGTTCCTGCATCCCTGCAGCTCTATCCAGCAATTCCTGCATCCCTTTAACTCTAACCAGCAGCATCTGCAGCCCTGCCATGTTATCCACCAGCACACGCTTGCCAACACCCAGGCAATTTCTCTTTCTACAGAAAACACCCCAAATATGCATGGATAAAGACAAAGGAACCGGCTCTGTGGCCCTGCCATGGTCGCATGGGGAAGAGCTGCAAATTTTGCCAATATATTTATGTAAAAACAGCGTGCAGGAATGTGAACATTTGCCTACATATATATATATTTATTTCCCATCCCACCAGCCTCAGTCCTCTTGGTACGTTCTCCCTTTAGGCCCTTTTTCTGAGATTATTATAATTCATTCTTTAGGAAACACCCCATGTGTAAATATTTTTGTTAATGTTTTTCTCTCTCCAGTGTGCTGGAATTTTAAAGAGTGCTTTAATATGAAATTAGATAGAAAGTTTTGACCTTTTTGTGATTAAAATAATATGCACGTCACTGATACAGGCTTCATAGGTTGAAAATCTACTTTTATTTAGGCAAATATTGAAAGAGAGAAAACAGACTTGACGAAATGTGAGACAGAGCCTGGATGAAAATAAAACCAGATCTTTGCATTCAGAATTGGCAAGTCTGGAAATACAAAAGGAGAAGATAAACTATAAAAGTTAATGTCTCAGATAATTGCACCCTCCAAAAATAAAATAAATAAATAAAATTGTTAAAATAATCTGGCCTGAGCCTTTTGCTTTGGTATGAATCCTTCACCATCTTTTCCTTTAGATTAGAGTAAAGGGGAAAAAAAAGCTTGAGTGCTCAGTGATGGAATTCAGTTTACTTATTTGAATACCAAAAGATGACCCACTCCTAATGATATAAAAAAATCTTTTGCATTAGCAAATTTCTCTTCTGTATTTGTTTTGCTAGCACAACACAATATTCACTTAATATGCTACCAGTATCTTATCAAGTTAATGATCTGTTGTATGTAGAGAGTAAGCTTGTTACTCATTTTAAATTAGATACAAAAGCACTACTCTATGGAAATTTGAATACTTTGGGTTTTTATGAAATTATAGGACTTTCATGCTTTAACAGTCTGTAGACAGCTGTAGTAGGACAGCAAGAGTTGGCTTTGTTAATGTGACATTACACAGAGATGCTGCTTAGCCTGGTTTAATGGATATCAAAATCCAGTTTAGTAGAGCTTCTCTCCATTTTCGAGTCCTCAAGCTCAAAAACATAAAGGTTGCTGTATGAAACATATCCAAGGAGTTGGATTTGGAAGAAAATGATGTGGCTTAGATGAGCCATCTCTTGCAGCTATCACTAAATGTCCAAGTGACAGATCCCAACTGCTCGTGACATCCTGTCCTGAGGTGAGTGTTTGCATTTATTCAGGGAAAAAATGAGAAAAGGCAAATATGGATAGAGTTTAAATATGGATTGAGTGAAATCCTACAGTCATGGAACATCCTGTACCAGGACTGTAGCTGGTCCCTGCTGCAGATCTCCCCAGAGCATCCTACCCATGCATGCCACACGCTGCCACCTGATTCATGGCAGAGGCTAAAGATGAGGTATTTCTTATGGGTTTGGCCACAGAAGATGGAGGCAGGAAATATGGGGCCACGCTGCTCAGAAGAATTCTCCTTTGTGCCATTTGTTTGCTTTCTCCTGCTCCAAAAGAAAGCAGGATATTCAGCTTTGGGAAGTGTTCAGAGCACAGCTGTGCCCAGAGAGCAGCAGCTTCGTGAACCACCAGGAACCTGAGGAATTGAACATCCTTTTGGCATCCTCAGGACCTCCCATGTTCCCAGGGAGGTTTTGGATGTACAGGTACTGACTTCCTCATGAGCTGGTCTGGAGAAATGCAGATCCTTGGAGCTCTGCTGGCAGATTTGTCAGAGTTAAAGCAGATTTGGGCCCACACCAGCCAAAAGCAGCCGAGCTTCAGCATCCTGGTCTCTGTGTTTCTCTAGACCACTTAATGACACAATCAGTACCTTTACACCCCAAATCCAGTCCAAATCAATATTGTCTTAGCTTATTCATGGTATTGCCACCTACTTTTTTTCTCATGGTGTCAGACTCATCCGATTTTCCTTTTGTTTCTCCTTCATTCCTCTGACCCCACATCCCTGGGAAGACATTGCCTTCCTGGAAAACCCTATTCCTCTGGGCAAGGCTTTAAACCCTTTTGCTTACTCCAGCTGAGAATTTGGGGCTTCATTTTCTGCAGAATTTTCATGCAGGCAGAAGGAGTGGGTGGGAAAAAGTCAATGACAAAATGTGCAATGGCCTGAGCCCCATGGGAATGGTTCTCACCTCCTTTTGGAGCACTCCAGAGGGTTGAAGTGCCACCCACAATAGTTCTGCAGTGACAGTGGGATGGTTTGGGTCTCCTCACTGTTCTCCTGCATGAGTGAAGGGGAGCCACTGCCTGGCATCACCCTCCAGGGATATGGAGAGATGATGCTGGTCCAGGCAGAGGGAAAGGTCTGTGAATGATCGTGTTTGCAATCATCTCAGGGAAAAAGATCCCACTCATCTCCTTTTTCATCATTTACAGATGCTTTATTCACAGTTCCAAAAGACTGGCTGGGGATTACTCCATCTTCTCCTCAGCCAGGCTGAAGTTTAGATGTGCAGCTATTTGAGGGATGAAAAAAATGGTAAAAACACTTTTTGTTGTTGTTGTTTTTTTTTGTGAATCACTACCTAAGGACTGGTTTCTGTGCTTGTTGAAGTTTTCTTATTAAAATGTTACTGTCAAGGGGGGTCTGGGGTGTGTTGCAATGAGCACCCCATGTTACCTCCTGGTGCTGCAGCCCCAGCCTGCTTTGATTTTCCCTCAATGATCCCGGGAAATGGGAATCACCACCCTAAATTAATTACCCCTGTTCATTACACAGATGAATTAGACTGGCCCCAATCAATAGCATTAATGAAATGTCATTTATTCAAACCCCAACCCTCAAGGGAAGCACGCCGGGGATGCTGGGGCAGGGTCCTGCTGTTTGGGGCACACCAAGGCTCACAACGCTCTGTGTGGTCAATGCTGGAGTTATGGCTTGGATGGTGGGGACAGGTGGAGCATCCCTGGAAAAACAAAGCATTCCTGGGTGGACAGAGCACCACTGGGCAGGCCGAGTGCTCCTGGCTGGACAGAGCATCACCAGGTGGACAGAGAGTGGACAGAGCATCGCTGCAAGATGATGCTGCAAAAGAGGAAACTTTGGCTGTGCTCCCTCTTTTCAAAATGCAACTATGTAAAGGTCACAGAGGAGGAGATGAAACTAGGAGTTGTAATAAGGAAGGAGAAATAAAAAATAATGACAGAAATAAATTGTCATAAGAGGGGATACAGTTATGATTTATTGTGATATTCTACAAATTTGGAGGTGATTAAAAGCCACCTAAAATTCACATTAACAAGTCACATAAAAATGGAATTAAACTAGTGGGCATAATGTGGCAGGGTATAAAGAAAAATCATGACAGAAATAAATTGACAGAAGAATGATACTATTCAAGTTTTACTCTGTCGCGTCACACTGACAGGAGACTAGTATTTTAATTTCAGAGTTGTGGTTGAGTTTTTGGAGTTCATTAAAGGCCCACATTAAGAATCTCATAAAAGTGAGAAGAAATTAGTGACCATAATGTGGCAGAGGAAATAAAGAAACAATAATGACAGAAATAAATTGACAGAAGAATGATACACTTAATGTTTCACTCTGACACCCTCTATTAATAGGCCGCTGCAAGCTGGAGCAAATGTCATTCATATTTTAGCCAAAGTATACCACTAATTAGGCTGGCTTTCTGCACTGGAATTAAATTTGAGATCCCTCACCTTTAGAGTGGGATCATTTGAATTCGAAAGAAAAGAGCTGGTGACAGAAAAAAAAACTTTCTGCTCGGGCTCTTCTAATGAGATAAAATTCCCCCTTCTCCCCATTTCCTAGCTATAATTGCTGATTATGTTGTTACACAGGAGCGGCTCTCCGCTCTCTCCTCCCCATCATTATGATTTAGTCTGGCATATCGGGGTGCTTCAAACACGGACTGAAGTGGTTTGAGTCTAATTTAGCACTCATTTAGGCCGCAGGTACTGACGAAGGTAAACACCGCATTGTTATAATTAATTACCCCTTAGGCCTAGCCAGGCCAGCTCTGTTTCAGCTGACCCTTATAATAATAAGGCTTAGGGGCATATTGTATTTCTTTTGACAGATTAATTAGAAATTCAGCCGTGGAGGTACAAAGCAACTCTGTCATGAATATTTAAATGGACTGACACAAAAAATCATGAAAGGGCTGCTGAACTACATGACAGACAGGGGATATTAGCCAAGTGATTCTAATCAATAATCTCTTGATCTCTTACATATTAATACACTGCCTGCTGTTATTAAGCTCCATAATAAGGAAGGGGAGAGAAAGTTAGTGTAGCTCTGCTGTAGGGCTCGCCGGGCCCCCAGTGTATACACTAACTGACGGAGAAAATGCACAGAGGAGCCGAGCCTCAGCCTCTTCAATCTCATCCAATCTTAAGGAATGGCAGCTCTGAGCATCGCTGGCCGGATAATTATTGGCCCTGACAAGGTGAAGGCGTTTGCAGGCAAATGAGATGGGAAGTAGGATAAGTCCCCAGACCACCCAGCGCAGGGCACGCTCAAAACCAACCGCGCGCTACCGCTCGGGCTTGTATTTGCTTTAGCAGGGGAAATATGGGAATCACAGCGCTTTTGAGTCGTGTTGAAGGGTCAGTGACAGTCGAACACCGGGAGCTTGCTGTTACTGTTGTTAATGTTAACTTTAACACCAAGTCAACTGGATTTACCCCCGGTCCCTTTGCTCATCTCCTATAACATCAAGGCCACCGAGTGAATTAAGCAGCGTAGTGGAGCTGAATATCATCTAAATTCATTACAGCCCGTTCCTGCCGTAAATGGGGGAGGAAGCGCCGGCGTTGCTCGGGAAATGTGCCGCCTCCACAGCACCAAAGACTTTCTTTGTGCTGCTCAGGCTCGGGCTTGGGGCGAGAGTGAGCGGCAGCACCACGCCGGCGCCGGGCGAAGGGAGTTGGTGCTGTGAGGGCTCTGAGTGCTGCAGGGCTGACATGTTCTGCGATAGCCCAAAAATGAGCCCCACAACGGGCTCGTGGTGAGAGGGAAAAGGGAAAAGGCTCAGCTGGAAAAGGGAACTGGACTGGCTCCAGCGTCTGCCTAAACAACTTAAAAAAAAAGAGATTAAATGACAGGAGCAGGGAGTGATGAATAACATATTTAAATGGCATGCACACAATGTTCAGATGGGATTAGAGGGACGATGCTGGATTTTTAAAAAACCGTTCAACAGCCAAAATATTAGGTGCACTTTTCTTTTTTCTCTCTCATTTTCTTTTTCTTTCTTTTTTTTTTTTTTTTTTGTTCTAATTAAAAGGGAGTCACAGGTTCAGTGCTCGCCCTGGGTCCCCTGCAGCCCTGCCCATGCACATGCTGCGGATGCAGCATCTCAGCTAAGGCCAGGAGGAGGCAATTTGGACTTCAGAGCTTGATTTGCTTCATCACAGAAAACCCCACAAAGGTTGCAGGACTCAAAGCGAATTTGCCTCATTTCCCTGGGACAGCAGAGTGGAGAAGAGGGTCAGAAACATCTCTGTGTGCAGAAAGATTTGATGCCACCTGACCCCCATGGCCTTGTTTTCCAACTTCTAAAATATCCAGACTGAAGCTGATAGTGAAATCAGAAGCATCTCAGCCCCTAATAACTCATCCTGTATGTCTAGCCTTATTTTGTTCTGATTGGGTGTCTCTGAGCTATCTACCAAAAAAAACAAACAACAAAAAAAACCCCATGAAACAATGCAACAGATAGAAGTGATAAAATAGTGGGAGCAGCTTGATAAGCAGCCCCAAAGGACGACCACACTGCCAGCAGAAGAAGACTTTGTTAGGTTTTTACACCACTCCTGATCAGGTGGGAGCCCTCACGGAATTGGGATCTGCCTTGGGAGCATGCCCTGGATCTCACTGCTGTTTCTGTCTCCTGCAGGTGCTGCAAAAGGGATTTAAAATATTTGCCTGGGGACAGGGTTCAGAGCAGTAGGGAATCATGCCCAGCTCTCTGGCAAGCTGTGACAAGATGTTATTTCATGTTGTGATTGCACATTGAACAGTTTCCTAAACTCTGTTTCAAAAATCATGCATTTATGGGCACGGTGCCATCACATTGTGAGTAAAGGAGCCCTGTCCCTGAACCCAGGCTTCAACTGGTGAAGCCTCACTGCTCCACGTGAACCCAGTAAATGCTTTAGGTTTTGCAGGAACACAGAATTAAAAATGCCGAAGTCAGAAAAGTGCTTTTACATTAAAAAAAAAGTGCTGTCTTGAATTTATCAACACTTATATTTGCAGGTCACACTTTACTTGCACTTATAAGTTTAAGCCTAACCCTTCTCATTACTTCAATGCTGCTTTCAAACCTCTAATGCATATTTAAGTGGTAGCATTAAAAAACAGTGTGTCAACTGCCATTGATGTGTGATGTAGGGCACTGACCCTTTGAAGGCATTATCATGTCATTGGACCCATTAAGTGCAGCCATTTCTGTTGCTCTTAATTGGGTTGTGCAGCGTGGAGCAGTTGCAAGTGGTTACAGTTTATACCATGAATTATAATAACAATAATAGCGGGCAGAGATCTGTGTGGGCACCAAACACGTGCTCAGAGGTGGCTGAGAGCGTCACCTCCACTCAACTTGTCACCCCTCCCTTTTAAAAGTAATAGAGGTTTAATTTACGAGCTCAAAATCAGTGTGCGGGCACTGCTCAGTCTATGGCTGTTAATTAAACAGAGCCTTGTCTTCCCAAGCATCGTTAGTGGGCTGGTTCTGCTCACGGAATAATGTGCTGTTCCTCATGAAACCACTTTTTTAAAGTATCTGGCCCCAAAAAAGAAACCTGATACACCCTATCTGCTCTTGGTCAGAATCTGCAACTTCTCTTTCCTTCATTTAATTTTTTTTTTCCTTTTAAAAAATTGGATGTCAGGATTCATTTGGACTAAGGCCAGGCTATTTTATGGCAAGTTTCAGCAGCTGAAAATATTTGCATCTGATTTATAAAGTTTTGCAAATGGCTGTAAACCTGAGACAGAGCCTAACGACGGTGGCACTGCCTGCCATGCTGTTACAATTAGAGCTTGGCCCACGCCGAGACCCTGGCATGGAATGACCTGAACTTTGGAGCTTGGGATGTGTTTCCAGGGGCCAAACCAAACCTCCAGGCCCTACGGCTCCTGAAACGTGGAGATTTCTGGATCTGCCTCAAAATTTCCTAGCCAGGCCCCATCTCCAATAATTAGCAGCGTTGTCTTTAAATATCAATGGAAGTCATGATGGTTTATCATTTGCAGCTGGACATGCATGAGTGCCCTTCTTGCTGGTCTGGTGCTCCCACAGAACAGATAATTAAGGACAAGGAAAACAGACTGGGAGCAAGAGCCAAATGAAATGTCCAAATGCAAACCGTGCAGTAATTGCAATGGTAACAGTGGTGATGACAGCAACAATCATTTTGAGCCTAGCAGCTTTGTTTATAAAAATGTTAGCAAAAGGTGCAGAGCTGGAAACAAATAACTTTACCTCAGCTCTTTTATTGCAAAAACATAATAAAGTGCAAGCCAAGGAGTAAATTCATTGCAAGTCATATTCAAGGTTTTTGGACCAAAGTGAAGCTGTTACAAACTACATCTGTAAAAATTGTGTAATTATTATGGGTGGGTAAAATCTGGCAAGAATTATTTTCTTAAGTAAAGCGTAAAAGAGAACAGATGTGCTGTAAGTGACACATTTATTTTTTTGCCAGTTTCACTAATTCTGGACAAAAAGTTGCTCTCATTTATCATATTATTCAATGGATTTCAAATTAGCGAGGCAACGGTGACTTTTTACACTGTCCCAATTTTAATGCCTGAGAAAAGAAAGGGGGTGGGGAAGGCTGTCTCACTGAAAGAAAATTAATTTGTTTTATTGGGCACTGAAAAGCCAAGCCTTTTGTCAAACAGAGAAGCAAACATATATTTGGAGGGAGAGCTAGGTCACTAGTTAAATGTCAAGGTCTGCTAAAATCAAAAGGTGGGAGGGGTGGGTGACAATGAAATCTAAGTAGAAAACCATAAATGTAAAGAAACACCACGATTTCTGGGCTGGGGTGGAATGAGAAAAATGGCCAAAGACAAAGATAGGCAGCCGGGGTCTGGAAGTAATTATGGCCAAGTGAAGACAACTGAATTCCATATTACTTTGGTGGATGTCTGTAAAGGCAGTTTGGGGAGGTATTTTGGTAAGGTTTACTTTTTGGAGCTTAGCAACATAAATTTGTTGTCACTGAACTATTAAATAAAATAGACACATGTTGGCAAAGAGTGCACAGCCGAGGGATGGAACTGATTAAGGGACAGCCTATGAAATAATAGCTTAAATGGGCCCACTGCAGGATTTTAATATCCCATGACAACACTCAATTGTCAAATTCTGCTGGAGTGTCCAGGATGCTACTAAAATTAAGCCAGAAATTCCTAGATTTATTCTATTTTTTTTACAGCTAAGAACAGGAAATACCAGTAAGCTGTGAGAATCGGAGCAAGAAACAAGAAACTGGGAAGAAAAGAGGATGGCCTAAAATTTTATGAGATTTCTGCCATTAAATCTATAACAAATGTCTTTCACCTACACACGATAAAGAGGCAATGTGGGATTTTAATTGGACTTTTGGCTTTTCTTCATTTGATTTAAACCTAGGTAGAATTTCAAACAATAACACTGGAACACCTGGTTAACACGTTAGATGATATGTATAGTTGTAAATTGTGGTTTTAATAGGTGCTCACTGGGGGATTGCAAAGGGTCCCATTGTTCAGCTTGGCAGATATTAAAAAAAGTTCATGAACTACTGGGATTTAAAACCTGCTCACATGATTTTAATATTACTCCAGTAATGTAATTTGATAATTTGACCAAACTTGTGGCCAATTTGTGGACAGAGAATCTGATGGTCACGTGAGTACGTGATTAAAGCACCCTGATACAGGACTAAGCATAAGGCCTGCGTTAATTTATTGCAACAGGCCAAGCTGGAGAACAGCACCAGTGACTGAAATCTGATAATCATCATATTACATGGGCATAATCAAAGAAATGCCCAGAGGAAACCTGCTCCCAAGAAAAAACAGCCCAGGAACACTCAGCACATTTTTCCACTGCAGGGACACCTCAGCCAAGCTTTTTGGCAAGATAGCTTCCTCCTCCTTCCTGGTTCCAAAACAAGGACTCATCAGGCTTAAAAGACACCAGTCACTTGAAATAATCTTTGTTTTTTTTAAGTTTTTATGAATCTTTGGTCTATTTATGCCATCTGAGTTCCATTCTGACTTTTTCATAACCAACAGAGAAAGAGGACTGCTAAAGGGGAAGGATTAATGGAGCTGGTTTGGATCAGGAGAGGGCTTTTCAGGAAAATTCACCTCATTCCCCCTCCCTGCCCCGTGTTTCACTTTGCAGAGTTTCACTCTCCAGGGTGTGAGCTTGGCATGACTGAACCTGCACAGGCCCAGCTGGCTGATTGTTCCTTTACTCCCCCCAAATGATGGAGCAAATCAAGGTGACATCCAACACAGGATGTCATCAAATGGCTGAGGAGACCAGCAGATGATAAAACCCAACGTGGATGGTGGGGCTGAGCAATGGGGTTGGTGGTGGTGCTGAGCCTCCTGCCAGGGCCACACGTGGGGTTGTGTCCCATCCCTGGGTGGTTCTCTTGGACATCCTCTCCCATGGCTGAGGGTGGTGCTGAAGCACTCTCACCACAGCTGGCTCCCCATCCTGCTCCTCTCTGCCTGCTGGCCTGAAGGGTCTCCTGCTCCAGAGCAGCTCAGCCCCTGACCCTGCCTCGGCTCCCAGGTGAAACACCAAAGTTAAACACTTGAATTACAGAACCACAGAATCACAGAGTAGTTTGAGTTGGAAGTGACCCAGAAGGATCTTTGAGTCCAACTCTTTGGTGAATGGATCATGCAGGGATCAAACCCACAGCCTTGGTGTTATCAACACCATGCTCTTATCACCCGAGCCCATCTCAGGGTCAGACTGTCAATATTTCCTCCTTCCTTCTACAATTGATGCTGAAGAGATCTTGGGCAGGGTTATAAATGTTAAGAGATAGTTTTTTGTTTGGTTGTTTTTTGTTTGGTTGTTTTTTTGGTTTTTAGTTGGAGCACTTTATCCTTCCAGGCACAGCAGCAAAGTTTTCCTCTGCTGTTCACCTGCTGGAATGTCAGTCCTTGTTTCTCCAGCTCCAGCTCTCTGCCCTGCTCCCTTTGTTCCACCTCTGCTTTCATTTGACTGGATATTTGTTCCTAGGCACCTTTGTTGAGTTTCCTGAGCAAGTTCAAATAGTATAAAACTTTTCCCACATCCCCATTTCTCTTTACCCTCCTGCAATTGTACACCTTGGTTTCCTTCTCCACGTCCCACTTAGAAATCTTTCATAGATAACAAGACCTCCCCCAGGCCCTGATTCAGCAAAGCACTTAAGCATGTGCTTAACTTTAAATACCTTTGTAAAAGCTTTTGCTGAATCAGGATCTTAGCATTTCTCCTCATCTAACTGCTGTTCTCCCATGGTTATTTCAGTATTTGCTTACAGGAAAATCAGAGCAGAGTCCATGGATGATGTCAGCAGATTTTCACCCCATCCAGCTGAAGTATTTAGATGCACTCAGCACAAGAGTGTGGATAAGGACATGCAGCAGGTAATCTGATGCCCGCCAGGCTCTGTTCTGTGGGTTTTGTCAGTAAAAAGTTTTGAATACTCCCACTACAGAGTCAGTTCCACCAATGAGAAATGAGGATGACAATGAGGATGACAAACCTCGCAGGCATCTGAGGATGTGTAGGATTTCATCTAAGTTTCCAATAAGAAATTTATATCCAAATACCAGCCATATTCAATCTCTTGATTTTTACAAATTTACTTCAAATGGCTGAGCTAGAGCTCTCTTTTTTCCCCCTACCAGTTGCTAAGTACAGTTGTTTTTAAAAAAAGACTTTATTGTCTTTAATAAACTGTTGATACATTAATGTTTAATTCTGTTTGCCAGGAGGCAGGGGGGTGATGAGTCTGTAATTTATTTTAAAAGATATCCTGGACCAGTGCAAATATGACTGCAATTATTCACTGTGGCTGCAGTCAGCTGTCATCCACACCACCCCTGCCAGCCACTTCCTTTGGAATATACTTTATATACTCTGCTTATACACAGCACCTTTTACTTTCAAACTGCATCTGCATCAAAAGGTTTCGAGCTGCAAGTTGAGTTGCAGACCTGGTCTGGCACTCTGGTCTGGTGAGGTTTGGACTGAGATGATCTTTAAGGTCCCTTCCCACCCAAATCATTCTGTGTTTCTATGGAAAAGGACCATGATATTTGGTATTATATTTTAATATTCCTGCTCTATCATAGTTTCCCACTCTCCCTTTCTCTGCTCAAGGACTCAAGGGATCAGAGGCAACCAAAACCAGAGAATTTTTGGACAAAATCTTTGATGTCTGGGAGGAAAGCTGGCAGAGGGAGAGGGTAAAGGAGTTCTTCATGATCACACCTCAGCAAGCTGGGAAGTACAGGGCAAACACAAAGAACTCAAATGATATTGGATGATTTAATTTTTTTTTTCTCTCCAATAAACAATCAAGTTAAGTGAGGGCAGATCTAACATTTTTTTTCTCCCCCTACAGCAGCTTGATGAATTGTAAATTCTTTCTTGAAGTTTCTCCTCTTTTCCTGCCTCAGATGGGAGAGAAGTTGATATTTTCTAAAGGTTCATGTCATACAAAAAGAAAAAAAAAGACGACTCCTTCTTATAGGATCTAGTACCTGTCTGGGTTGAATACATGTTTGGGGGTAAACTGCAGATACATATAAAAATCTTTTTGCAAGTCCCACATTTGCTTTGATGTGTGATGTGAACTGGATAATAGCAAGGCTGTGGGTATTTGGGGGCAGTTAAACCCCATGCTATCAAAATATGGTGTAACTTAATCTCAAGAGTGTTACATCTCCTTCTCTCCAGTCCAAAGGTTTTTATGGACTAGAATTGATTCTCTTCATTTTTGAAAATTGCTTGACAAGTTCAAAATTTAAATAGAAATAAATTATAATTAACAGAAGAAGGTGATCTCTCCCAAATACTAAGGAAATTCGGGATTAGACTGGAATGTGCTACTTAACACCATAGGGCATTGTCCAGCACTGAGCTTTGAAGAGAAGTATTTAGAAAAATAAACTAATTCCTCCTTATATTCTGAAGGCTCAACACTGACCTAACAATGCCATGGGAAGCTGAGGTCATCCCAAGAAATTAATGGGAATTAGTGTTTCTATGGGTGTCAGGAAATCTCTGTGCTGGACAGCAGACTGGAGGAGATGCAAAACTGTCCCTGGTTAGCTCAAGGAAGTCCCTGAGAGAAGGATTTTTCAAGGATCTTCTTGTGCACTAGAAACAGGAGTGGGAGGATCCAAATTATTTTAATGAAACACCCTTTCTGTTTATATAAAAGATGCGTGGGGAAAAATCTGATCTTCCCAGAGATCCAAGCCAAATGGATCTCAAGCAGATGCAGCATAACATGGGGCATCTTGCTGAACGTTGGAGTCCCAATGGGCCCGTGGAGAAGGGCACACAAATGTCCATTTCTTCAGGCTCCCCATTGCACACGCCGAGCACACAGTGCTGGAAGACAGCAGGGTCTCTGAAGGCCCAGCCTGAAATCTGTAGCAAACCCCATGTGTCTTTCATTCATTTCAATAGGAAACGTCGTGGGACTCGGGAGATTCCATTCATTTTTTCCAGCAGTTGTACTGAACGTGTCTGATTAAACCCCGCACGCCTGCGCTGCCAAGGAAGTTCCCTCTTCACAGCAAACCATGCAATTTAATACTGCTCAGGCAGTGTTTGGAGAAGGGGTTTAATTGGGATGTTCCTTATTGTGGGTGATACTGGGTTATTTTTTACGATTTGTGAGGAAGGACACGCTGTGAAGCCATGTAAACATTGTGTGTTTGGCTGCTGAACACCAGTAAACAGCAGCGGAACGGCGCTATCAGATGTTCAATTTAAACACACACCCAGCTACCTCTCCTCCTCTAAATCAACAGTTTCCCTCCAGAGTGATGTCAATAGACTGCTGCACATGGTACTTTCTTTTTTTTAATAATATCTTCATTTTAATGTGGATATTGCCTTTTCACCTGGGAGCAGGGCTCTATTGAAATTCTAATGGGAGAGCGTATTCTTTAACATGAGAATACTGAGGGCCTGCGTAGACGCGGCACAGAATGAGAGATGGAGCATTAACTGGTTTTTCTCCCTCCAGAAGAGGGGCCTATGTGGGTCAGACTCGCAGGGTTTTTCTCCTCCTATTTGCCTTTAGTTTCATAGCAACAATAATTTTAAACTTTATATGCAGCGGAAGAAAAAGGAATCCAAATGCACCTGAATTACTGTACTGTACAAGGGAATTTAATTAAGAATATACACATTAGAATTTCAGTGGGAGCGCCTATTTAATGTTACTTTATTAAGCCTTCTATCAAATCCTTTTTTATGTATATCAGTTGATATACAATTAATCTGCTCTCTTGTGAGAAAAAAATAGCACCTGAGGTGGATGAAAAGTGTCAGATTATAATAATTATAAGCAGCTGTTCACTTGGAATCACCTCTGGCCTACATGGGGGATGCTGTGAGCTACCACTTCTCACAACAGACCACCTCATTAGACTTGACCTTCCCAGCTGGGTATTTCATTTGTGTTTTTTTAATGGGTTTGTATACTGCAAATCACAACCCTTCGCCAAGGCTGGCTCTTTGTTGCTGTAACAAAAGGGAGCAATGCAACTTTCAAAAAAATGCTGCTCCCGTACGTGGGTGCGATGCCAGGGGTGGAGTGGGTGACTCGCCAGTATGGGACTGGTGATGCAGAGGAGACCATCCCCTTGCTTGGGGGTAAATGCCTTTTTCCCAGTTTCCAGGCAGTGCTGTTCCTCTCAGCCTTCCAAGGTTGAAAAATTAAACGGTTTTGTAGTTCTTCAGCATTCCAGACTCCAGTGTCAACCAGCACCAGCACCCGAACCAGAGAACGGCACCCGTGGTGGAAAACACCCTGCTCCAGGCAGCGAGGGGAAAACCTGCATTCCAGTCTGGCCTGTGGGTGAAAGGAAAAGCAGCAGCTTGGCCTGTGGACCAAACTGGAGGCCAGCAGCAGAGGAAATTAATCAGTGCATGTTTCCACACGGAGATGTACTCGGAGACAGAGCGCTCTCACCGACGCATTCCGTGCGCCACATATATATGTGCACATGTACATATAAAATTAAGAGATTAAAAAAGCTTCTGAACAATATATCTGGTTTCTTTTCCCCTTCCATTTATGTTTGTAATAAACTCACTCTCATACAATTAGCCTCAATTGTTTTTATATCTTCTGAGGCAATAATATAGGCAGCCTGGGGAATACAGTAGTAATCCGTATACCTGTGTTCATTTACCCAAATCACTATGGTTACAGCCAGGGCAAATTGTTTATTGTGAGAATCTTTGGAGCCCCTTTCCAGATACTAATGACCTTTCTGTTCATCCAATAACATCAACAAACCAGGGAGGCTGCCCACACCATTAAAGCCAATTGCCTCTCAAGTTACTGAGGGAGTTGTGCTTTTCCTCATTTATTTTCTCTCATCTGATGTAACTCACATGCCACTTTCTTGTCTTTAAAGAAGGGGAAAAACTGTGGATTATTGATTTGCTTCTGAACAGAAGACCAACCTAAAAGCCCCAATGAATTGTCACTCATTATTGAAATTACTGAACACTAATTAAACTGGCAGCTCAAATCCCAGCAGGCCACACTCATCTGAAGCTGAAATTCAGACACTTGGACAGTGGAAGAGAGAAAGCGTTAGCAACCACCAGGATTGTAATAAGCTTTGCATTAATTTTTGTTTCTTAAAGGCACATGCAGGGTTTGTCAGAGAGCAGGCAATGTGCTACCTGGACTGAGGTTAGATTCACAAGGCGTTTTTCCTGGTTTCCTTCCAGCAGGCATCATTTCAAATGGGAATCCTACAGTTCCCAAACAGTGCTCCTCATCCTACGAACCACAGGGCAGCACTGGAGGGCTGTAACAAGATGCAAAGCCTGGCTTTGGTGATGCTGACAGAGAGCTGAGCATTTAAATTGAGTGGCTGGGAGGAAACTGAGTCAGACAATGCAGAGCCCTGATGCTGCCTGAGCAATAATAAATGCTAAAGATCATCTCAAATTCATAGAGCCCAATTTATAAAGAAACATCTTTGGCCCATTTTCACAGGATGTTCAAACTCCATATAAATTATGCATGCCCATGGTTAATCAACCTCAATTTTTTTCCTTGCCTGAGAAGTAACCCTTCATTTGTTCAACTTCAAAGAGGGCAGAATGAGCACGGAGAGGGCTGGGCTAAGTATTCAATTTGCACTCTGTATTTATGAACAAGACTTTAATGCTGGTAGTGAGGGAAGTGGAGGAGAGAACTGGCCTCTGTCATCCTATAGATCCCTCTTGGCTTTATAGCCCATGCTGTATAGTCCTCAAAAGGCAGGGGAAAAAAACAAACCACAAGCCTTTATGAAAAATATTGGATCTTGGACAGCTCTAATCTGTTTTTTGGAACGAAGGCTGTCAGAGGGACATGCCCAGATCCAGCACTGCACAAAGAGTGCCCTTTATAAATATGGCCTCCTATGTATGTTCATCTCATGCCAGGATTGGTTTGGAATAAATGGCAAAACAATTTTCCCTCTTCTCTCTCTATACACATTTCCACTAAATTTCCCAGCAGCTGGTCCTTGGGACACGACAGGCAGAAGGTTTCCCAGTGAAAGCTGGAGAGAGAAATCTTTTAGGCAAATATCACTGTGGATGAAACACTTTGCATGTTCCTGAGAGGAGCAGGGCCCTTTTTCATCTGACAGCCACAAAAATTGAACCTTGCTGCCAATGCTGGAGGCTGGAATTGTTTAAAAAGTTTTGCAGGGAGCAGATCTGTGTGGTGTAGGCACCGTGAGGTCCTTCCAGCAGCGGAGAGTTTTGGAAAGTTTAAGGAAAATTATTAATTATTTAATTCTGCTAATAAAAAATTAATTGCATTTTAGAACAAAAGAACGTGCAAACATCACCCTTCTATATTTAGGCGTGGAAACTGAAGCTGTGGGTGGTGACTTAGAAAAGAAAGGAATGAAAATGCAAATGTCCCATTATATTCTGCTGAAGTGTGAGCTGATCGCATCTCTGGTGCCTTCAAGCTCATCCCACATCAACAGCAGGAAACCTGAGGGGATGGAATCAGCAGTGCCCTTAATGTGGGACACTCCTAGGTGGGATACACTGTCCCCCCCCTGCTTGATGTCCACAGCCACAGGGCAGTGCAAACCCAAAGGCACCCATTTAGAATGGATGCCTTGGACAGAACTGGGATTTTAAATGAAATCTGGATATCTGGGATCTTCAGGAAAAATACTGAAGTAGGTAGTGCCTGCAGGTTCTGTACCAAGCTGCATCTCTGTGTCAGCTCCACAAGGAAGAGGATTGGGATGGCTGGGAATGTGGGGCACACCTGAACTGTGCAGATTATCCCTGTCCAGCATTCCAGAGCTCAGGGAGTGTTTGGACAAGGCTCTCAGGCACACGGTGTGATCCTGGGGATATCCTGTGCAGGGCCAGGAGTTGAACTCAGCAATCCTTTTGGATCCCTTCCAGCTTAGCATGTTCTATGAATCCATGCTGCTGCTGGACCCAATCCTGAGAGAACACATCCAGACATTCCACATCCCAAATACCACTTCCTCCTGAGCACCTGAGCAGCCCAGAGATGTGTTTCTAGCTCCGGGCCAGCACCAGGAAGGACCCGTCCTGGGGGCATCTTCTTGCAGCAAAAGGAGCCAATTAAAGATTGAATATTCAACAGCTTCCCAAACCTGCCTTGAGCCTTTAAAATGGAGCTCACCCCGCACTTACCCTGAGTGCTGAGATGAATTCCAGCTCCTGCAGTGGCACCCAGACCGAGGGGAGAGTTTCTGATGGCCCTGCTGGGGCTGTTAAGTGCTGCCACTTTATTGTCCTTGCGGGGGGAGCAGTTTAACAGGCTGCTACCAACAAACGGCACAATATTTCCAGGCGTCTCTTCTGCAAGTCACGGTCAAGAGGAAAATAATTTCCATATGCTGGCCTTGTGTCTTGATTTTTATAGGGGTCAGAGGGATATTTATTCTCCAGAGCGATGCTTAGTTTTCCTAAAAAAAAAAAAAAAGTCATGCTCCATATTCTTTTAAAACCTTAGAGCAAGCCAAGAATTGTGTTTTTAAGTAAAAATTAGGACAAATTTATATTTATTTATTTTAAAATACCCTCTGTAGCTTTACAATAAATGGTTAGAGCACAATGCAATCCTCCTCCATACACGAAGCATCTTTTTAATATGCCCTATCATGAAATTAATTGGACATTAAATAGCAGGAGAAAGACATATAATAAAACCTGCAGTTATCACAGTTCCCAGTGTGACAATACCCAAAGGTTTGAAGGTTTAGTTAAGCTCCAAAAGTTTAAATACTTTTCCAAACCTCGTTGGGTTAGAAACGAGCAAGCTTTCTCATCAGGATTCCCAGTATTCCTGGGTTTGGCCATGGCTATGCAGACTGTCAGAAAAGCCTTTGTTACAAACCTCCACTAATCCCACTTGTGTCAAAAATGAGGAAATGCAGTGCTCGTGCACCAGCAGCCCAGAGAGGGAAGTTAATCATTTGGATTTTTCAGTAAAAAAAAAAAAAGGGGGGGGGGAAAAATGGGGTTTGGAATTATTCCTATCCAAAAAGTCCCCTGTCCTGATTAGACTTCAGAAGAAAAAAAAGATTAAGAAATCATATTTGAGAAACTGAGAAAGCTCTGTCCAAAGCTTAGGCATGCCAGCTGTGACTGAGGACTTGAGAATCCTGAGCAGAAAGTGTCTTTTTCTGCAAGAATCAAAGCTTCTTAAAGTCATCCTTTTTTTAAGGCTCTTTGGACAGCTCTAATTGGGTTCCTGTGTGTGCAAAACAAGGGAGTCCAGAGTGTAACAGGACGCTGAAATTATACCAGAGGCCTCTTGGAAACTGAAGCTGGATGCCCTCATTTCCTTGCAGAATCCATGTCCTGGCTGTCCCGTGTCTTCCAGAAATCCTGGCTGCCTCCCATCCTGCTGTGGTGTGTTGGATGTACATGGAGGGTTGGGAGCTCACCCACCCAGGATGGCTGGAAGGCCAAAGTCCAGCACACAGAAAGGACTGATCACCAAAATCTCTGCAGTACCCAGAGCACCTGCCCAAAAAGTTCCACTGGAAAATGTTTTATTAAAAAAACCAGAAAACATAAACCATTTTCTATTTTATTTATTTTATCTTATTCTATTCTATTCTATTCTATTCTATTCTATTCTATTCTATTTTTATTGTATTTTTGTTTTAATTTTGTTTTATTTTATTATTTTATTATTTTTTATCAAACCTCAGATTCTGAGAAACAATCAGATGCTCAAAATAGTTGCAAACCCAATC
The DNA here is from genome assembly GCF_015832195.1 of Motacilla alba alba. Classification (NCBI taxonomy): domain Eukaryota; kingdom Metazoa; phylum Chordata; class Aves; order Passeriformes; family Motacillidae; genus Motacilla; species Motacilla alba. The sequence goes on from NC_052021.1 coordinate 34,240,906, forward strand.
TGTCTTTAAAAAAGATCTTCACAAGGAAAAAAAAATCCCTCAAGTTTTGTATTATTCTTTGGAGGTTTTGCATCTGGGTGTTCCTAACATTTCCAAAGTTTTCTGAGACCAGGCTGGGAGCAAAACCCTTCCTTGGAGACCACTGCAGTTGTGCGACAATATGGCTCTTTCCTGACTTTATTTTTGACTTCCTGGGAGAATTAAACAGATTGAAATGTACAGAGTTTGGGAGTGAAGGGAGAAATGTCTTAATTAACTGCCCGGAGAGCCCAATTCCAAGCTGGATTGGCATCCACTGTCATCTCCAATGGGCCTTCCCTGGTCCAGAGGCAAAGGAAAGGGGGTGCAAAGATACAAAAACTTTTTCAGATTCCATTTGATACAAAGTGACATCACCAAATTTCTCTTTTTGCGCATTGCAGGGGAATGCTGTGGATTTTTATCCTCCTCGGAAGACAGATGAATATAACATTGAATTTTCTGATGAAGAGCCTGATCTACTGGGTGACATCCCTGCCCCTGGCAGGGGTTTGGAATCGGGTGATCTGTAGGGTCCCTGCCAACCCCAGGCATTCCACGGTTCCGTGAAATTCCAGGGAAAACATCACGTGCTGGGAAGAAGCCTGGCAAGACTGAAAACTTGGGGCTGAGCTGCGTGGCTGAATGCCAGAATTTTAAACTGTGATTTAATATCAAACAAAAGAATAAGCCAGCAGCAGTGACAAAGCCTGGAGTCCAAGACCAAATCATGCTCGGAAGAGTATTAAAAGTACTTTGAATGTCTGGATTCCTTTTTTAGGGAATATACATAGTCCCAAGTTATTTGAGATGCTTTGATCCCCCTGTTCTGAGTTTTTCACTGCCTTTTTCTAGACAAGAGGTGTCAGGCAAGGACCATATCAAAAAATAGCCTGGTTTGACTCAGACAGGTCCCGGTGTTAAATGAAGGAGAACCTCCCATTCCAGCTGAACAAGAGGAATTGCCAAACACTTGCCAATCCAGGAGCAGAATTGAGAAGATTAATTTTAAATGCTCCTCCAGCTACTTCTTAAAACTGGTTTGGCTTGAGCCTGAAGAGGCAGCTATTTAAGCACTTGAAAGAGACTAAAGGCTCAAGCCTAATCTCGACTACTCAAATGCAGATCACCAGGTATCTCAAAAAATCCATGATTGGACTTGCACATGCATGCCCAAGAGAACATTTTCCAAGACACACAGAGATGCAAACCCACGGATTAGAGATTAGAAATGAGCTGCCACTGTTGAACTCAAATTTATCTGTTTTTTTTTTTCCCTTTTTTTTATCGTGACCTTCCAAAAGGGTTTAATTGTTTGATTTCAGTGTTGTGGAAGATACTGAATTTCAAAATATTTGGTGAATCCCATGCATGTTAATTCTTAAAAATAACTCTTTCATTTGTTATTGCAATGGATTGATTTTTCTTTGACTCTACAAATACATGTTGGAGCTTGGGAATTTAAAGCACATGTGAGATCTTTCAGGACTGTGCTGGGAAATTTAACCAGCATTCATTAGAAAAGGTGAAAAAGGTGGATAAATGAGAGCTGAGGGCAGTTTCTCCACACAGCTTCAACAGTCCTCTCATCACTGATACATAAAGAGTTCAAATATAATGTGAAACCTTGGTCTGGTTAATACAAGACTTGAGTTTTGCATCATCTGGTGATAAAAAAGAGCTTTTCCACCTCAGGTTGATGAATGGACTTTGCTGTTTTGGAACTCTAAACTTGTCTCCTTCAAGCCATCAGCAGGGTCCATACAAAACTTCCAGAATGCCTAGAAAAATCCAATTTCACCACTTCTTGTGCTGTCCCACCATGCAAACAGAAGCCCACTCAGATGACCCACAACTGGAATCCGTCCTTCTCCTGGCAAATCTAAAGACACATCAACTTCCCAGAGCCTGAGGGAGCCCTAGGGAGCCTGGATCCCCTTTGGCCAGCAGCAGCTCCCCTCTGGCAGGGCTGGGCTGCCCAATGCCACCAGCCCTCGTGGCTCGCGTCCCATCCCTCCGCACGGGCTGGGCAGGAGGGGAGGCTCTTCCAAGGCTGGTGCCACCTCTGCCCAGTCCCTCCCACAGCCTTGGAATGGGTGGGAAAAGTGGGAATCCTGAAAAACCAGCAGGAGCAAGCCTTGCTCTGGGTAGGCTTGAAAAACGGAGGGGGTGAGGAATCTGTCCCAGAAGCAAAAAGGTGATTTTCAACCTGATTTCTCCAGCTTTGAGCACATTCCTTCTCCAGTGGGGGTAATACCCATGGTTCAATGCATCCTGGGTTATGCTGGTTCAGATTCCTTGAGGGAAGCTGGGAAGGGAAAGAAGGACAATTTCAACCAAAATATTTATTTTGCTCACCAGTTCCCTCCTTACACAAATAAAAGATAATGGTAGAAAATCAGTTCTGCCACTACCTTGTTAGAGAGGTGATAAAATCTTTTACTGACAGGTCACAGTGTGATCATTAGATATTAAAACTGTACAAATACCGTCTGCAAACACAAATTTCATTTGTTTAGCACCTACCATGAAGTGGGGATGCATCCCAAACAATGAATTTTTTCAGGGCAGGAGGCAATTCATTAGTTGGTCCTCTTAAAAGCCTTGGATGAAGCCAAGTTGAACACTTTGTTGAAGATCTCTGGATTCTTATGTTGGTTGCTTGCTTGATGCAGCCCAGTATTTCCAAAAACCTTTTTCTTATCCAGAAATCTGGACTTATCAACCTCACCCTTGTCTGAAAGCACTTTGCAGAGTTGACCCATACAGAGAATTACTCAGTTTCTGGGATTAATTTTGAAGATCTTCCATTCTGCTATGATTTCAGGGTCTGGAGTTTTAAAGAAAACATTGATTTATTTCCTGGACCAGTTCCCTTTGCCTGTGACATTGTGAGTACTGGAAGAATTTGCTTTTACTCCTGTACGTGATGTTTCCCACACCTTTGAACATTCCATTTATTGGGCAGGAGTAACCAGAGATTCCCCAGTTCTGCTCTGCCAAGGGTTTGCTTTCCATACCTAGAAAGATGTGGCATCTTGTTGAGCTGTGAAAGGGTGTGTCAAGAGCAGCTGCATTAAAAGCTCTCAGAAATATGGTGACTGGGGACTGAAATCCCAGTGAGCAGCTGGGGGCAAAAAGTTGTGGCAGCTTGGGAATGCAACCAAAAGGGAGGGAATTCTGAAATCCCCAGAGCAGTGAAATTTCCCTGTATCCATGTCTTCTATTTTAACTTGGAACTCAAATCCCAGTCCTCTCCACCACTTTTTAAGAGAAACATGAAAATTTGAGACAAACTCTTGCTGCAGAGAGAGGAAACTTCAGGTGAATTCTGGTCCAATTCCTGCAACGTTTTGGGGGGTTCTCAACAGCTTGGATTGCTCCTTCTCCATTCCCTCTTCTATTCTTGTTTTTCTTCCTCATTTAGACCCAGACAGCTGAGTGAGGACAAGCAGCACCCCAAAATTGGAGGGTCTCCCACCTCTCCAGGACCAGCAAATGTGGCCGTGCCTCGGTGATTTATTGCAGCATCAGAGTTGTGTCAGTAGGGTTAGGGGGGCTGTAACTATTTAAAACCCCAATTTTCAAATAGTTTGTCCATTGAAATTCACTCCAGGATGGAGATATTCCCAGCAAAGCAATAGTTTACATGAGTGGGTGGGGGAAGAAAAACCTCCTCACAATGTTTTCAGAGTTTTTTGTCATTCTGCTGGAGGTTTTTAGGTTTGTCCGTTTTGGCTCTTGTGTTTTGCCAGAAAGGTTGCATCAAAATGGATTTAAATAATTAAAAAAAAAAAAAGGTAAATATCAGAATGAAAGTTGAATTTAAATATATAACTATTTATAATAGGAATATTCCAAAATTTTAAGAGTTGATAACCTTTTCTGATTATGCCTCTGTAAATTTGCATTTTACCGTGTGTTTCCAGTGAAGTGGCGCAGCCCAAATTCCAAGCTGACTGAAATCTCTGTAAAACCCTAAGCAAGTGCTTTTCCAAGGGTATTTCTCTGCATTATGCTCCAGTTTGACCTGGGAATGGTCCTCAAAATCCAGAGCCCCCCTCCAGTCTGATAGATAACGCCATAGGGCTACATTAGTCCTCAGGCTCTGAGGAAGATGTAGCATTCCATCTGTTTCCTGAATTATCCAAGAGCCAGATGAAACTCAGCCCTTTGTGGCCTCTCTTCTCTAGTGGGGATAATAGGCATGGTTCAATACATCCTGGTTTATGCTGATTCAGATTCCTTGAGTGAGGCTGGGAAGGGGAAAAAAAAGACAATTTCAAGCCAAATGCTGCTTTTTCTCACCTGTTCCCTCCTCCCCTAAATAAAAGACACCGATAGAAAATCAGTTCTGCCACTTCCTTGTTAGAGAGGTGCTAAAATCCTTCATACACAGGTCACAGTGTGTTCATTAGATAACTAAAATTATATAAATATTGCCTGCACACTCAAATTTTGGGGTGTTATCCAGTCTCCCTTCTACTCCTAATACTACACCACTCATATCACCCACATAATCGAAATTATTGGAATAAAAGTGCATAATTTTTATAAATAATTAACAAGTCCTGAATGCCTTGTGAATAATACATTGGTAATATCATTTCTCCACAACAGAGAGTTGAGCATCTGCATTAAAGGAATCCAAATTTGGATTTGAAAAGTTATCTCTCCTCATCTCTCCAGGTTTTGTCTCATGAGAAGGGAACTTGGGCAGTTCCTTTACCAGAAAAACATCTGAAACCACCAGGGCTTGAGCAAAAACCCATTAGAAGAGTCAGCCTGGAAAAAAAATTATAAATAAAATGTTTTTTAAATAGAAAGACATACAATAGAGGAGGGGACTCACTTTTGATCAA